>NC_069505.1:275735714-275965714 GCF_027579735.1 Bombina bombina
CATTTGCTGTGCCAGGTTCTCTGCCGTGTCTCACGGCATGAGAACAAGTTTCCCATTGGAACTTATGGAAGCATGCTCTCGTGAACGCAAAGCTTCCATGCAATGCAAACACGAGGTCCCGTTCACATTGCTCTTCACTTGTAATACAAGCGCACATTTGCCTGCTCTGGTATTACTAAGTGGAGTGCAACTATCGCTTTTGTGAAAGCAATATTTTGCGCTCCTTGTTTAGTTTGGGTCATTTTTACATTTCCAGTTTTTCCTTTACAGGATTTTTTTTCGTGTTTGTATAACTTATGTTAAAGTTCGAGGTTCTTGATATATTTTGAATACCATTTAAAGATGGTTTCTGAGGTTGATGTGGAAATGAGGAAATGCTGTAAATCTGCCGATTCACATGCTTTTTAAGGCTGCTGGAAGATTTTAAAGATAAAAGGACATTTCTCTTTTAACTTGCCTATAAATCTTTATTTTTATTCTCCACATCTTGAAATAACAGCACCTTTTGAACGGAATTGGTTGCATCCGCTTTCCTACTTGAAACAGTGATAGATATGATTACAATATGCTTTACTGTGAGGGATAAGGCCCTTCATGTCCAGTTTCCACATTTCAAAATGTTTCTTTGCGTGACGAGTAATATAAAATCTTTGTCCTTCTGAAACCAAAGGCCATGACCTTTCTGCAAGATCATAGCCAGCTCCTCTTGTGGGTGAAGTGTTGACAGTTCTGTGCTCTGTGGGACAGAGCTGTCAGCGCTGTCTGTTAATCGCTGGTCACCTCCTGTGACATAGTTATCTGAGCTGTACTAGTCTTCGCTCTGCTCCCCAAGGAATAGCTGTGATCTTACAGTATGTTCTCCGCCTGTGTCAGCGCTTGCCAACAGATGGAGAATAAGTTTGTAATTATGAAATCTCAGATAAAGATATAAAGTTAAAAGTACAGTGTTTTACCGTCTTAGATCTTTCGCAAATCATAGCAGCCATGGAGCATTGACTCCTAAAAGTTTTATTTCTAGCTTCTAACACCATAAACTGTTCTACAAACATCCTGAAATAAAATCATCTCCTGGTTCCTTCATATCCTGGGTGGCTCGTAGTTTCAGAAGGGAACTCATAGGGACGATAAAGTCAAAATGACACTTTCATGATTCGGAGAGAGCATGACAATTTAAAACAACTTCCAATTTACTTCTGCTATCAAATTTGCTTCGTTCTCTTTTCAGCACAAAGCTACAAATAATGTTTCAAAACAATGCTGCCATAGAGTACTAAAGAGACGTGCACACTCCTGAGCTCTTCTGAGCCTACCTAGGTTTACTCTTCAATAAAAGATACCAAGAGAACAAAGCACATTTAAAAAGTAAATTGGAAAGTTATTTAAATTTGCATGCTCTATCTAAATCATGAAAGTTTAATTTGAGTTTACAATCTCTTTAAGATTCTGAAATAAAATACTCTAATTTGTGTCCCTATCTAATTGTGTGTGTAGTCATTGCAAAGGGATTAAATATATAGTTAAAGGGATATGAAATCCAATTTTTTCTTTCATGATTCAGGTAGCGCATGTGAATTATCTATTTCTCCAACATAGGTGTGTCCGGTCCACGGCGTCATCCTTACTTGTGGGATATTCTCTTCCCCAACAGGAAATGGCAAAGAGCCCAGCAAAGCTGGTCACATGATCCCTCCTAGGCTCCGCCTTCCCCAGTCATTCTCTTTGCCGTTGTACAGGCAACATCTCCACGGAGATGGCTTAGAGTTTTTTGGTGTTTAACTGTAGTTTTTATTATTCAATCAAGAGTTTGTTATTTTAAAATAGTGCTGGTATGTACTATTTACTCTGAAACAGAAAGGTGATGAAGATTTCTGTTTGTAAGAGGAAAATGATTTTAGCAACCGTTACTAAAATCGATGGCTGTTTCCACACAGGACTGTTGAGAGGAATTAACTTCAGTTGGGGGAAACAGTGAGCAGACTTTTGCTGCTTGAGGTATGACACATTTCTAACAAGACGATGTAATGCTGGAAGCTGTCATTTTCCCTATGGGATCCGGTAAGCCATTTTTATTACATAAGAAAAAAAAGGGCTTCACAAGGGCTTTTAAGACTGTAGACATTTTCTGAGCTAAAACGATTGATATATAAGCATATTTTAATACTTCATAGCTTTGAGGAATTATTTTATTCTTGGGAATTATGTAAAATAACCGGCAGGCACTGTATTGGACACCTTATCCTCTAGGGGCTTTCCCTAATCATAGGCAGAGCCTCATTTTCGCCCCTCTATTGCGCACTTGTTTTTGGGAAGCATGACATGCAGATGCATGTGTGAGGAGCTCTGATACACAGAAAAGACTTTCTGAAGGCGTCATTTGGTATCGTATTCCCCTTTGGGCTTGGTTGGGTCTCAGCAAAGCAGATACCAGGGACTGTAAAGGGGTTAAATATAAAAACGGCTCCGGATCCGTTATTTTAAGAGTTAAAGCTTTCAAATTTGGTGTGCAATACTTTTAAGGCTTTAAGACACTGTGGTGAAATTTTGGTGAATTTTGAACAAATCCTTCATACTTTTTCACATTTGCAGTAATAAAGTGTGTTCAGTTTAAAATTTAAAGTGACAGTAACGGTTTTATTTTAAAACGTTTTTTGTACTTTGTTATCAAGTTTATGCCTGTTTAACATGTCTGAACTACCAGATAGACTGTGTTCTGTATGTGGGGAAGCCAAGGTTCCTTCTCATTTAAATAGATGTGATTTATGTGACACAAAATTTAGAGAAAATGATGCCCAAGATGATTCCTCAAGTGAGGGGAGTAAGCATGGTACTGCATCATCCCCTCCTTCGTCTACACCAGTCTTGCCCACACAGGAGGCCCCTAGTACATCTAGTGCGCCAATTCTCCTTACTATGCAACAGTTAACGGCTGTAATGGATAATTCTATCAAAAACATTTTAGCCAAAATGCCCACTTATCAGCGAAAGCGCGACTGCTCTGTTTTAGAAAATCCTGAAGAGCATGAGGACGCTGATGATATTGGTTCTGAAGTGCCCCTACACCAGTCTGAGGGGGCCAGGGAGGTTTTGTCTGAGGGAGAAATTTCAGATTCAGGGAAAATTTCTCAACAAGCTGAACCTGATGTGATTACATTTAAATTTAAATTGGAACATCTCCGTGCCCTGCTTAAGGAGGTGTTATCTACTCTGGATGATTGTGAGAATTTGGTCATTCCAGAGAAATTATGTAAAATGGACAAGTTCCTAGAGGTCCCGGGGCCCCCCGAAGCTTTTCCTATACCCAAGCGGGTGGCGGACATTGTAAATAAAGAATGGGAAAGGCCCGGCATACCTTTCGTCCCTCCCCCTATATTTAAGAAATTGTTTCCTATGGTCGACCCCAGAAAGGACTTATGGCAGACAGTCCCCAAGGTCGAGGGGGCGGTTTCTACTCTAAACAAACGCACCACTATACCTATAGAAGATAGTTGTGCTTTCAAAGATCCTATGGATAAAAAATTAGAGGGTTTGCTTAAAAAGATGTTTGTTCAGCAAGGTTACCTTCTACAACCAATTTCATGCATTGTTCCTGTCACTACAGCAGCGTGTTTCTGGTTCGATGAACTAGAAAAGGCGCTCAATAAAGATTCTTCTTATGAGGAGATTTTGGACAGAATTCATGCTCTCAAATTGGCTAACTCTTTCACCCTAGACGCCACTTTGCAATTGGCTAGATTAGCGGCGAAAAATTCTGGGTTTGCTATTGTGGCGCGCAGAGCGCTTTGGCTAAAATCTTGGTCAGCGGATGCGTCTTCCAAGAACAAATTGCTTAACATTACTTTCAAGGGGAAAACGCTGTTTGGCCCTGACTTGAAAGAGATTATTTCTGATATCACTGGGGGCAAGGGCCACGCCCTTCCTCAGGATAGGTCTTTCAAGGCCAAAAATAAACCTAATTTTCGTCCCTTTCGCAGAAACGGACCAGCCCCAAGTGCTACGTCCTCTAAGCAAGAGGGTAATACTTCTCAAGCCAAGCCAGCCTGGAGGCCAATGCAAGGCTGGAACAAAGGAAAGCAGGCCAAGAAACCTGCCACTGCTACCAAGACAGCATGAGATGTTGGCCCCCGATCCGGGACCGGATCTGGTGGGGGGCAGACTCTCTCTCTTCGCTCAGGCTTGGGCAAGAGATGTTCTGGATCCTTGGGCGCTAGAAATAGTCTCCCAAGGTTATCTTCTGGAATTCAAGGGGGAGGTTCCACAGGTCTCAATTGTCTTCAGACCACATAAAAAAACAGGCATTCTTACATTGTGTAGAAGACCTGTTAAAAATGGGAGTGATTCATCCTGTTCCATTAGGAGAACAAGGGATGGGGTTCTACTCCAATCTGTTCGTGGTTCCCAAAAAAGAGGGAACATTCAGTCCAATCTTAGATCTCAAGATCCTAAACAAGTTTCTCAAGGTTCCATCGTTCGAAATGGAAACCATTCGAACAATTCTTCCTTCCATCCAGGAAGGTCAATTCATGACCACGGTGGATTTAAAGGATGCGTATCTACATATTCCTATCCACAAGGAACATCATCGGTTCCTAAGGTTCGCATTTCTGGACAAGCATTACCAGTTTGTGGCACTTCCGTTCGGATTAGCCACTGCTCCAAGAATTTTCACAAAGGTACTAGGGTCCCTTCTAGCGGTGCTAAGACCAAGGGGCATTGCAGTAGTACCTTACTTGGACGACATTCTGATTCAAGTGTCGTCCCTTCCACAAGCAAAGGCTCACACGGACATTGTCCTGGCCTTTCTCAGATCTCACGGGTGGAAAGTGAACGTAGAAAAAAGTTCTCTATCTCCGTCAACAAGGGTTCCCTTCTTGGGAACAATAATAGACTCCTTAGAAATGAGGATTTTTCTGACAGAGGCCAGAAAATCAAAACTTCTAAACTCTTGTCAAGTTCTTCATTCTGTTCCTCTTCCTTCCATAGCGCAGTGCATGGAAGTAATAGGTTTGATGGTAGCGGCAATGGACATAGTTCCTTTTGCGCGAATTCATCTAAGACCATTACAACTGTGCATGCTCAGTAAGTGGAATGGGGATTATACAGACTTGTCTCCGACGATACAAGTAGATCAGAGGACCAGAGATTCACTCCGTTGGTGGCTGTCCCTGGACAACCTGTCACAGGGGATGAGCTTCCGCAGACCAGAGTGGGTCATTGTCACGACCGACGCCAGTCTGGTGGGCTGGGGCGCGGTCTGGGGACCCCTGAAAGCTCAGGGTCTTTGGTCTCGGGAAGAATCTCTTCTCCCGATAAATATTCTGGAACTGAGAGCGATATTCAATGCTCTCAAGGCTTGGCCTCAGCTAGCAAAGGCCAAATTCATACGGTTTCAATCAGACAACATGACGACTGTTGCGTACATCAACCATCAGGGGGGAACAAGGAGTTCCCTGGCGATGGAAGAAGTGACCAAAATCATTCAATGGGCGGAGACTCACTCCTGCCACTTGTCTGCAATCCACATCCCAGGAGTGGAAAATTGGGAAGCGGATTTTCTGAGTCGTCAGACATTTCATCCGGGGGAGTGGGAACTCCATCCGGAAATCTTTGCCCAAATTACTCAGTTGTGGGGCATTCCAGACATGGATCTGATGGCCTCTCGTCAGAACTTCAAGGTTCCTTGCTACGGGTCCAGATCCAGGGATCCCAAGGCGACTCTAGTAGATGCACTAGTAGCACCTTGGACCTTCAAACTAGCTTATGTATTCCCGCCGTTTCCTCTCATCCCCAGGCTGGTAGCCAGGATCAATCAGGAGAGGGCATCGGTGATCTTGATAGCTCCTGCGTGGCCACGCAGGACTTGGTATGCAGACCTGGTGAATATGTCATCGGCTCCACCATGGAAGCTACCTTTGAGACGGGACCTTCTTGTTCAAGGTCCGTTCGAACATCCGAATCTGGTCTCACTCCAACTGACTGCCTGGAGATTGAACGCTTGATCTTATCAAAGCGAGGGTTCTCGGATTCTGTCATTGATACTCTTGTTCAGGCCAGAAAGCCTGTAACTAGAAAAATCTACCACAAAATATGGAAAAAATATATCTGTTGGTGTGAATCTAAAGGATTACCTTGGGACAAGATAAAAATTCCTAAGATTCTATCCTTTCTTCAAGAAGGTTTGGAGAAAGGATTATCTGCAAGTTCTTTGAAGGGACAGATTTCTGCTTTATCTGTGTTACTTCACAAAAAGCTGGCAGCTGTGCCAGATGTTCAAGCCTTTGTTCAGGCTCTGGTTAGAATCAAGCCTGTTTACAAACCTTTGACTCCTCCTTGGAGTCTCAATTTAGTTCTTTCAGTTCTTCAGGGGGTTCCGTTTGAACCCTTACATTCCGTTGATATTAAGTTATTATCTTGGAAAGTTTTGTTTTTGGTTGCAATTTCTTCTGCTAGAAGAGTTTCAGAATTATCTGCTCTGCAGTGTTCTCCTCCTTATCTGGTGTTCCATGCAGATAAGGTGGTTTTGCGTACTAAACCTGGTTTTCTTCCAAAAGTTGTTTCTAACAAAAACATTAACCAGGAGATAGTCGTGCCTTCTTTGTGTCCGAATCCAGTTTCAAAGAAGGAACGTTTGTTGCACAATTTGGATGTAGTTCGTGCTTTAAAATTCTATCTAGATGCTACAAAGGATTTTAGACAAACATCTTCCTTGTTTGTTGTTTATTCTGGTAAAAGGAGAGGTCAAAAAGCAACTTCTACCTCTCTCTCCTTTTGGCTTAAAAGCATCATCAGATTGGCTTACGAGTCTGCCGGACGGCAGCCTCCTGAAAGAATCACAGCTCATTCCACTAGGGCTGTGGCTTCCACATGGGCCTTCAAGAACGAGGCTTCTGTTGATCAGATATGTAAGGCAGCGACTTGGTCTTCACTGCACACTTTTACTAAATTTTACAAATTTGATACTTTTGCTTCTTCTGAGGCTATTTTTGGGAGAAAGGTTTTGCAAGCCGTGGTGCCTTCCATCTAGGTGACCTGATTTGCTCCCTCCCTTCATCCGTGTCCTAAAGCTTTGGTATTGGTTCCCACAAGTAAGGATGACGCCGTGGACCGGACACACCTATGTTGGAGAAAACAGAATTTATGTTTACCTGATAAATTGCTTTCTCCAACGGTGTGTCCGGTCCACGGCCCGCCCTGGTTTTTTAATCAGGTCTGATAATTTATTTTCTTTAACTACAGTCACCACGGTATCATATGATTTCTCCTATGCAAATATTCCTCCTTTACGTCGGTCGAATGACTGGGGAAGGCGGAGCCTAGGAGGGATCATGTGACCAGCTTTGCTGGGCTCTTTGCCATTTCCTGTTGGGGAAGAGAATATCCCACAAGTAAGGATGACGCCGTGGACCGGACACACCGTTGGAGAAAGCAATTTATCAGGTAAACATAAATTCTGTTTTTTTTTAAACAATAAAAATTCTGGAGTAGACTGTCTCTTTAAGTGTCATTTTACTGTCCAGCTTGGGAGATGCAGCACATTGATGCTCATAAGAAGGACATGTATGCTGAGCCCTTTAAGAGCAGCATACTTATGTAGCTGCCAATTACCAAGCATGTCCTATTCAGGAGCTGTAATTTGTTCAGGCTTCCTAGCTGTGTGGGTAACCTCTTTAATCCAGTTAAGCGCATAGGCAAACATTACATATTGCGGCCCTCCACTAAGAATAGCGCACAATCTGGTATTACAAGTGATTGGTAAAAAAAGATTTACTAGAGAATCTTAATGCGGCTGATATTGTTTTAGCAGTCCTATTAAATGAGTTAAATGTTGCGCTCTAGCGCAACACATAACATAAATGTAGCGCCCTTGAAGACCTAAAGTAGCAATATATAGAATATATGTGTAGCAAAACACATGTATAATGTAATAAAGTATTTCACACACACATATTTATATACAGGTGGCCCTCATTTTACAACGCTTCAATTTATACCGTTTCAGAATAACAACCTTTTTTTCCAGTCATGTGACTGCTATTGAAAAGCACTGAGAAGCAGTGCATTTATTAAAATAGCCGGTAGGTGGAGCTGTCCGCTTGTGTTGCAGCAATGCCAAGCAAGCTGAAATTAATCAGTTTAACCAGACCTTAGCTATTGAGCAGATTTCAAAGGAACAAGATCTTCCTGTCTATAAATTGGTCCAGATTGGAATGCATAGAAAGAACTGTTTGCAGAAAAATGCAAGTAAAGTCTGTGTTGTGTGATTATTTTATTAGGTTTATAATGCTGTTTAGCAAATGTTTTTGTTCATTTAACTTAGTTTAATTATATATTCTGTGTTGTGTGATGTTTTTATTAGGTTTATAATGCTGTTTAGCATTTAAAGTCTTCATTTCAAAGCTTTAAAAATAATGTATTAGGTGTTACTTATGACAATTTTGAAAGGGGCCTGGAACCTATCTCCCTAACTTCCCATTGACTTACATTATAAACTGGGTTTCAATTTACAACGGTTTCGATTTACAACCATTCCTTCTGGAACCTAACCCCGGCGTAAACTGAGGGCTACCTGTATATATATAATCAGTGACGTGCGGTGGCGTCAGAGGCTGGTGAGGCAGTGACTAAGATACGCCTTCATTCTTTAGATATCCTTTGTTGAAGAAATAGCAATGCACATGGGTGAGCCAATCGCATGAGGTATCTATATGCAGTCACCAATCAGCAGCTACTGAGCATGTTTAGATATGATTTTAAACAAAGGATATCAAAAGAATGAAGAAAATTAGATATTGGATGTAAATTGGAAAGTTATTTAAAATTGCATGCTCTTTCTAAATCATGAAAGAAAACATATGGGTTTCATGTCCCTTAATATTGTGTCTTGGAAAACTGGTCAACTTAGTAAACATCTGATTTTAGGCTAAAGGATTGTAACAGAAACTCTTGCCAGATAACAAAATGCTTGCTCTGATTATGAGATCTAGAAATCCAGGCCCATTAAACTATGTTTAAAACATACTTTTTACTTTAATGCTGCAAATTATGCTTATAGATTCCTTCATTATTCAGTAAATATAAAAATGTCTTGATCCAGTGGCAGCTGGTGAAATTTAAAGATGGTGGGGCGCTTGACCCCACCCCTTTAAATAAAGCCACATCCTCAGATGGCACCACCAATTCATTAATTAAATAAATAAAAGGTAGACCGAAACACAGAAAAACACTCTGTGGGAGAGGGAGAGAGACGGGGGGAGAGAGACACAGAGGGTTAGAGAGAGAGAGACACAATCACACAGAGGGTTAGAGAGACACATAAGGGATGGAAGATTCAGAGGGGGAGGAAGAGAGACAGAGAGAGAAAGAGACCATGGGGGAGAATGACACATAAGGAGAGACAGGGAGTGGGAGAGAGACAGATAGAGAAAGAGAGATGGATAGAGAGAGACACACACAGAGGGGAGAGAGAGAGACACAGAGGGGAGAGACAGAGACACAGAGGGGAGAGACAGAGACACAGAGGGGAGAGACAGAGACACAGAGGGGAGAGACAGAGACACAGAGGGGATAGAGAGAGACAGAGGGGATAGAGAGAGACAGAGGGGATAGAGAGAGACAGAGGGGATAGAGAGAGTGAGAGACAGAGGGGATAGAGAGAGACAGAGGGGATAGAGAGAGACAGAGGGGATAGAGAGAGACAGAGGGGATAGAGAGAGACAGAGGGGATAGAGAGAGAGACACACAGAGGGGAGAGAGAGAGAGACACAGAGGGGAGAGAGAGAGACACAGGAGGGAGAGAGAGAGAGAGAGAGAGAGAGACAGAGGGGATAGAGAGAGAGACACACAGAGGGGAGAGAGAGAGAGAGAGAGAGAGAGAGAGAGACAGAGGGGAGAGAGAGAGACAGATGGGGGAGAGAGAGAGACAGACAGAGGGGAGTGACACAGAAGGGGGAGGGAGGGAGACAGAGGGAGGAGAGAGACACATAAGTGGGGAGAGAGGGAACACTGAAATGGGGGATACACAACTGAATGTTTAAGTAATATTTTAAGTGACTATCAAATGCTAATAGTCTACAATCTATTTTAAATATCTGAAACAGAACAGCACATATGAATGGGAGCATTAATAAATTATTATTTGTTGTCTACATCAGGGTTGTCCAACACACACCTAAGGAATCCCTGGTTTAAATTAAATACTATAGCTACAGGAGCCATGGAGAATATTTGCTAGAACTCATTCTAAACTGCTTGGTTTCATTTTACATTACCATGCTTTTGGTCTAGCTTTCTCTTGTCAAATAACTCATCCAGACAAACAGCATAATAGGAAGGTGTGAGAAAACACAGTTGCAGAGCTACAGAGAGTTCATAAGTCAGTAAGAGAGTGATAAGACTATAAACTAGTGTGGAGTACAGAGGCAAGCTGCTAAGGTAGTGGGTGTAAAGTTTGAGTAAACAAAATACAAAAACGATCCTTAAACTGCTGTAAAAGAGTAAAAAAAAAAAAAAAAAACACTAAACCACATTCATTAAATAATCATTTTCACTAACAGAATCCCTTTCAGCAAAATCTAAGGTTGCAGAACTTCAATAAAATGTGGCTAAAACACTGCTTTCTGCAAGTCTGCATCTCTTCCTGCTCTGTAAGGAAGTGACAGTGGAACATTCCACTGCACTTGGAGGGGAAAAACAGAACTCTCTTTTTTATTGAATCAAAGCTGGCAGCTGCACAGGGCAGTAACAAAATAAATGAAAGTATTTTTTTTCCATTTTTGTTTTGTTTTATATGATTTAACATCCAGCCCCAACCCTAAGTTCCCCTGACTGATACCACTCACTGGATTGGGTCAGCCCCAAAGAGGCCTGCCTCAAATAAGCACTTATAGCCCATGGAATGATCTTAACCAATTTCATCCAGTAGGTGGTGCAGCATGTTGTGTAATGGAGGGCAGACCTGCTTGTGCCTCTCCATTGCACAACATGTAGCTGTGAAAAAAAAAATGCTGGAAAAAAAAATTGCAATTATTTATATTTATTTAAGACATCCATTTTGCTTTGTGCTTGCAAGAGAGCGCCAGACTTTTCGTGTGTTGTGTTGATAATTTTGTTGTGCAAGTCTCCCTATGGGCTTTGCACCCAGGCTGGTCATGAGTTAAAGGGACACTAAACCCAAATTTTATCTTTCATTATTCAGATAGAGCAGCAATTTTAAGCAACTTTCTAATTTACTCCTATTATCATTTTTTCTTTGTTCTCTTGCTATCTTTATTTGAAAAAGCAGGAATCTAAGCTGAGGAGCTGGCCCATTTTTGGTTCAGAACCCTGGATACTGCTTGCTGATTGGTTTCCAGGGTGGACCAATCAGTAAGTGCAACTCTGGTGCTGAAACAAAAATGGGCCAGCGAGTACCGCATTTCTGACTTGTGTGTGTATGTATGTATGTGTGTGTGTATGTATATATATATATATATATATATATATATATATATATATATATAAACAACTTCACTATTTTACCTTTGGCTTAACACAACTTTAGTTTAGCTCTCTAGCAATAGCCTAAATTAGTTTTTCAGTGCACTCTCATAGAAGTCTTTTATGTAAATGGTAATATTTTACTTTGAATTTGCAATAGAGTACAATTGCACTGGGCACCATTGGGCTAACATTTTTGTGCTTCAGTTGTAATATAGGCCGTAGGAAGGAACGCTAACTAAAAATAACATGCTTTAATGGTGTAGATCATTTTAGTTTTGGGTTTTAATGCCCCTTTAAACTTTTCTACCTCTGTACTAATTCAAATTAGAGAAGTGTACGTGTTTCATGTTAATGCTCTTTTTTTATATTTCACACTAAACACGTAACCCCATATTCCTAGAGTTACATTTCATGTATTATCAGGAGGAATAAATAATGTCTTAGAAATATCCCTAAGTAAAACAGATATAAAGTCTGCTATAGGGAAGAAAAAAAAAATAGACATTTTCAGAGAGCTAGCACATGGCTGTCATTTTATGGCACGCAGGAAAATATTAATTGGTGAGTTATTAAAAATACTTTCACATGGCTTGTCACCACATGCTGAGCTAATGGAGAAATATCAAGAAATATTCCAAATATGAAACACACATGGTATGAGAATGTTTAGATAACCGCAGTCTGTAAAGCGTTTCCCCAAAATGAATTAAACTGAAGGAAAAACATTACATCTATTTAACTTTGTAAAAGTGTGACTTGATCATATATAACTACCTTCCAGAGCTTTTAATGCTACTTAGTATATACTGTGTTGGACCTTAAAGGGACATTCTACACCTTGGTCATCTTAAAGTCGTACCTTAGATTAAGCTGTAAACAGCATTCTGCACCTTTTCTATATCATGCAGCAGGAATGGTAAAACAAGTTATTTTAAAATTAATATTGTTTCTGGCCAGTTTGAAATGGCTGCCAAGTTCTGCCCACTGATGACATCATGATCTGGGCTGCATATGGCATCCAATCACAAAAGGCTCACTAGTTGAATTCAACAGACTACTATTCAGCAGAGTGCATAGATGCTGCCCAGATTGTGGTGTCATCATGGACGGAGGTTGGCAACCATTTCAAACTGGCCAGAAACACTATGCATTTTAAAATATTTTTTTACTTTTCCTGCTGTATAATATAGAAAGGGTTCAGGAGGCTATTTGCAGCTTAATATAAGGTAGGACTTTAAGATGACTAAGGTGTAGACTGTCCCTTTTAAAGGAATATTTTTTTGTTTGATTTGGTAGGTATAGTGGCTTATTTATCATCTATATTGGGAGATCTGATTGTTTGCTCCAAGCAATTACAAAACAAATTGTGTCAAAAGGGTAAAATCACATTTTCCTGTTTAATTTGAGAGGTTATCAACTATTAGTGGGCTCATGTTTAGTCATTTTGTAAATACAAAAATATAGTGTAATATCTTCTTAAAGGAATACTATAAGGTAAAATGGGTTTCCCCTTGAAGTGTTCCCAATGACTTAGCTGCAGAGTACAATATCTATGGACAATTTTTCCTTTGGGTTTATTTTTGTATATTTATGAGCTGTTTCTGTTTTTTTTTTTCATTTTAATCCTAACCCACTGAAATGAGCTGAGCTTTCATAAAAAGCAGACATCCTTGTCTTATCTTTATTTACTCAAATGCTTCCTGATCTTATCTCTCTCTGTAAACACACATACCAAGGCTTAGAGAATTAAAATGTTAGTGCTTATTTCCCTCTCCCCTTTCTGGGAGGAAGATTACAGTTGCTGCCTCTTGTTTTCATAGCTTTAAAGAATAAAGCAGTATTTCTATTTCTCCAACATAGGTGTGTCCGGTCCACGGCGTCATCCTTACTTGTGGGATATTTTCTTCCCCAACAGGAAATGGCAAAGAGCCCAGCAAAGCTGGTCACATGATCCCCCCTAGGCTCCGCCTTCCCCAGTCATTCTCTTTGCCGTTGTACAGGCAACATCTCCACGGAGATGGCTTAGAGTTTTTTGGTGTTTAAATGTAGTTTTATTGCTTCAATCAAGAGTTTGTTATTTTAAAATAGTGCTGGTATGTACTATTTACTCTGAAACAGAAAAGAGATGAAGATTTCTGTTTGTAAGAGGAAGATGATTTTAGCAACCGTTACTAAAATCGATGGCTGTTCCACACAGGACTGTTGAGATGAAGTAACTTCAGTTGGGGGAACAGTGTGCAGACTTTTACTGCTTGAAGTATGACACATTTCTAACAAGACTTGGTAATGCTGGAAGCTGTCATTTTCCCTATGGGATCCGGTAAGCCATTTTAATAACAATTTATAAAGGGCTTCACAAGGGCTGTAAAGACTGGTAGACATTTTTCTGGGCTAAAACGTTTGGTTTTATAAGCATGTTTAATGGTTTATTACTCTGAGGAGTTGTTTTTATCTGGCTTAAAAGCATTATCCGATTGGCTTATGAGACTGCCGGACGGCAGCCTCCTGAAAGAATCACAGCTCACTCCACTAGGGCTGTGGCTTCCACTTGGGCCTTCAAGAACGAGGCTTCTGTTGATCAGATATGTAAGGCAGCGACTTGGTCTTCACTGCACACTTTTACCAAATTCTACAAATTTGATACTTTTGCTTCTTCTGAGGCTATTTTTGGGAGAAAGGTTTTGCAAGCCGTGGTGCCTTCCATCTAGGCGACCTGATTTGTTCCCTCCCATCATCCGTGTCCTAAAGCTTTGGTATTGGTTCCCACAAGTAAGGATGACGCCGTGGACCGGACACACCTATGTTGGAGAAAACAGAATTTATGCTTACCTGATAAATTACTTTCTCCAACGGTGTGTCCGGTCCACGGCCCGCCCTGGTTTTTGATCAGGTCTGTTGAATTATTTTCTCTAACTACAGTCACCACGGTATCATATGATTTCTCCTATGCATATTCCTCCTTTACGTCGGTCGAATGACTGGGGAAGGCGGAGCCTAGGGGGGATCATGTGACCAGCTTTGCTGGGCTCTTTGCCATTTCCTGTTGGGGAAGAGAATATCCCACAAGTAAGGATGACGCCGTGGACCGGACACACCGTTGGAGAAAGTAATTTATCAGGTAAGCATAAATTCTGTTTTTCTGGCTAGGCAGCTATATCAATTGATAACATTACAGTAAAGATGCTGTTTTTTAGCATCTTTTTCATATATAAAATAAACCTAAAGTAGCAATTTGCCATACATTTTATACAGCTGCTATAACAAGTTATCGGAAACACATTATAAAGGGCAACCAATTTTACAGTAAAATGTCCCTTGAACCTTCCGTCCCTGAGCTCCCCTACCCAATGTGGTGTGAGCTTTCGTCTTCACAGAGGTATTTATCTACTGGGTGTAACAGACCCCTAGAGAAGCGCAGTCTGAGTCTATGGCCTCAATTTATCAAGGCTTCAATAGATAATACGTTTGAATTCCGCTTCGAATATGACGCGAGATTGATTCGCCTTAGTTAACAAAGTGTCAAAATTGTCAAATGTTGCAATGTTCAACATAATTTAAATTCCCATGAGATGAATCCGACGCATATCGATGCTCGCCGTCTTCAAGCGGAATACTGATGTTCCGCTCTGATATCCTCCGAAATTGTAGCGTAATACTGATGATAAGAGTTGTCATTCGATTGTAATTTAATTATTTGAAATGTATCAAATATTCAACATTTACGCTCGCTTCCGTTTGGACGCAGCGTACCTATTGTTCAAATTGCCACCTCTGAGGCAGCGAATGCCATAAGAATCAATAGGAGTCTGAAAATGTTTGCTCTAATGTTTTTTGTCGTCGCAGACATCTTACAATAAACAAACTTAATAATTGGAATGAATGCGTCTTTCTCTTGTTAAGTGTATCCAGTCCACGGATCATCTATTACTTGTGGGATATTCTCCTTCCCAACAGGAAGTTGCAAGAGGATCACCCACAGCAGAGCTGCTATATAGCTCCTCCCCTCACTGCCATATCCAGTCATTTTCTTGCAACTCTCAACAAAGATGGACGTAGTAAGAGGAGAGTGGTGTATTATAGTTAGTTTTTTAACTTCAATCAAAAGTTTGTTATTTTTAAATGGTACTGGAGTGTACTGTTTCATCTCAGGCAGCATTAGAAGAAGAATCTGCCTGTGATTTCTATGATCTTAGCAGAAGTAACTAAGATCCATTGCTGTTCTCACATATTCTGAGGAGTGAGGTAACTTCAGAGAGGGAATGGCGTGCAGGTTTTCCTGCAATAAGGTATGTGCAGTTAATATTTTTCTAGGGATGGAATTTGCTAGAAAATGCTGCTGATACCGGATTAATGTAAGTAAAGCCTTAAATGCAGTGATAGCGACTGGTATCAGGCTTATTAATAGAGATACATACTCTTATAAAAGTGTAATATAAAACGTTTGCTGGCATGTTTAATCGTTTTTATATATGTTTGGTGACAAAACTTATTGGGGCCTAGTTTTTTTCCACATGGCTGGTTTGATTTTTGCCTAGAAACAGTTCCTGAGGCTTTCCTCTGTTGCAATATGAGTGGGAAGGGCCTATTTTAGTGCTTTTCTGTGCAGATAAAAATACTGACAGAGACATTCAGCTTCTTCCTGCATGATCCAGGACATCTCTGAAGGGCTCAAAAGGCTTCAAAGTCATGTTTGAGGAGGGTAACAATCACAGTAGACTGTGGCAGTTGTTGTGACTGTGTTTAAAAAACGTTTTTGTCATTTATTATTCTGTTTTTGTTATTAAGGGGTTAATCATCCATTTACAAGTGGGTGCAATGCTCTGCTGACTTGTTACATACACTGTAAAAATTTTGTTAGTGTAACTGCCTTTTTTCACTGTTATTTCAAATTTTGTCAAAATTTGTTTCTCTTAAAGGCACAGTAACGTTTTTTATATTGCTTGTTAACTTGCTTTAAAGTGTTTTCCAAGCTTGCTAGTCTCATTGCTAGTCTGTACAAACATGTCTGAAACAGAGGATACTTGTTCATTATGTTTAAAAGCCATGGTGGAGCCCCATAGGAGAATGTGTACTAAATGTATTGATTTCACCTTAAACAGTAAAGATCATTCTTTATCTATAAAAGAATTGTCACCAGAGGGGTCTGTCGAGGGGGAAGTTATGCCGACTAACTCTCCCCACGTGTCGGACCCTTCGCCTCCCGCTCAAGGGACGCACGCTAATATGGCGCCAAGTACATCAGGGACGCCCATAGCGATTACTTTGCAGGACATGGCTGCAATCATGAATAATACCCTGTCAGAGGTATTATCCAGATTGCCTGAATTGAGAGGCAAGCGCGATAGCTCTGGGGTTAGACGAGATACAGAGCGTGTAGATGCTGTAAGAGCCATGTCTGATACTGCGTCACAATATGCAGAACCTGAGGACAGAGAGCTTCAGTCTGTGGGTTACGTCTCTGAATCGGGGAGACCTGATTCAGAGATTTCTAATTTTAAATTTAAGCTTGAGAACCTCCGTGTATTGCTTGGGGAGGTATTAGCTGCTCTGAATGACTTTGACACAATTGCAGTGCCAGAGAAATTGTGTAGGCTGGATAAATACTATGCAGTGCCGGTGAGTACTGATGTTTTTCCAATACCTAAAAGGCTTACAGTAATTATTAGTAAGGAGTGGGATAGGCCCGGTGTGCCCTTTTCCCCACCTCCTATATTTAGAAAAATGTTTCCAATAGATGCCACTACACAGGACTTATGGCAGACTGTCCCTAAGGTGGAGGTAGCAGTTTCTACTTTAGCAAAGCGTACCACTATCCCGGCTGAGGACAGTTGTGCTTTTTCAGATCCAATGGATACAAAAATTAGAGGGATACCTTAAGAAAATGTTTATTCAACAAGGTTTTATTTTACAGCCCCTTGCATGCATTGCGCCTGTCACTGCTGCGGCGGCATTCTGGTTTGAGGCCCTGGAAGAGGCCATCCATACAGCTCCATTGACTGAAATTTTGACAAGCTTAGAACTCTTAAGCTAGCTAACTCATTTGTTTCTGATGCCATTGTTCATTTGACTAAACTAACGGCTAAGAATTCCGGATTCGCCATCCAGGCACGTAGGGCGCTATGGCTCAAATCCTGGTCAGCTGATGTGACTTCAAAGTCTAAATTACTCAACATTCCTTTCAAGGGGCAGACCTTATTCGGGCCTGGTTTGAAAGAAATTATTGCTGACATTACTGGAGGTAAGGGTTATACCCTTCCTCAGGACAGGGCCAAATCAAAGGCCAAACAGTCTAATTTTCGTGCCTTTCGAAATTTCAAGGCAGGTGCAGCATCAACTTCCTCTGCTTCAAAACAAGAGGGAACTTTTGCTCAATCCAAGCAGGCCTGGAAACCTAACCAGTCCTGGAACAAGGGCAAGCAGGCCAGAAAGCCTGCTGCTGCCTCTAAGACAGCATGAAGGAGCGGCCCCCTATCCGACAACGGATCTAGTAGGGGGCAGACTCTCTCTCTTCGCCCAGGCGTGGGCAAGAGATGTTCAGGATCCCTGGGCGTTGGAGATCATATCTCAGGGATATCTTCTGGACTTCAAAGCTTCTCCTCCACAAGGGAGATTTCACCTTTCAAGATTATCTGCAAACCAGATAAAGAAAGAGGCATTCCTAAGCTGCGTACAAGATCTCCTTGTAATGGGAGTGATCCATCCAGTTCCGCGGACGGAACAAGGACAGGGGTTTTATTCAAATCTGTGGTTCCCAAAAAAGAGGGAACCTTCAGACCAATTTTGGATTTAAAGATCCTAAACAAATTCCTCAGAGTTCCGTCATTCAAGATGGAAACTATTCGAACCGTTTTACCCATGATCCAAGAGGGTCAGTACATGACCACAGTGGACTTAAAGGATGCCTACCTTCACATTCCGATTCACAAGAATCATCATCAGTTCCTGAGGTTTGCCTTTCTAGACAGGCATTACCAATTTGTAGCTCTTCCATTCGGGTTGGCTACAGCCCCAAGAATTTTTACAAAGGTTCTGGGCTCACTTCTGGCGGTCCTAAGACCGCGAGGCATAGCGGTGGCTCCTTACCTGGACGATATCCTGATACAGGCGTCAAGCTTTCAAATTGCCAAATCTCATACAGAGATAGTTCTGGCATTCCTGAGGTCGCATGGGTGGAAAGTGAACGAAGAAAAGAGTTCTCTATCTCCTCTCACGAGGGTTTCCTTCCTAGGGACTCTAATAGATTCTGTAGAAATGAAAATTTACCTGACGGAGTCCAGGTTATCAAAACTTCTAAATGCTTGCCGTGTTCTTCACTCCATTCCGCGCCCCACGGTGGCTCAGTGCATGGAAGTAATCGGCTTAATGGTAGCGGCGATGGACATAGTGCCATTCGCGCGCCTGCATCTCAGACCGCTGCAATTATGCATGCTCAGTCAGTGGAATGGGGATTACACAGATTTGTCCCCTCTACTAAATCTGGATCAGGAAACCAGAGATTCTCTTCTCTGGTGGTTATCTCGGGCCCATCTGTACAAGGGTATGACCTTTCGCAGACCAGATTGGACAATTGTAACAACAGATGCCAGCCTTCTAGGTTGGGGTGCAGTCTGGAACTCCCTGAAGGCTCAGGGTTCATGGACTCAGGAGGAGAAACTCCTCCCAATAAATATTCTGGAGTTAAGAGCAATATTCAATGCTTTTCTGGCTTGGCCTCAGCTAGCAACACTGAGGTTCATCAGATTTTAGTCGGACAACATCACGACTGTGGCTTACATCAACCATCAAGGGGGAACCAGGAGTTCCCTGGCGATGTCAGAAGTCTCCAAGATAATTCGCTGGGCAGAGACTCACTCTTGCCACCTGTCAGCGATCCATATCCCAGGTGTAGAGAACTGGGAGGCGGATTTTCTAAGTCGTCAGACTTTTCATCCGGGGGAATGGGAACTCCATCCGGAGGTGTTTGCTCAATTGGTTCTCCGTTGGGGCAAACCAGAATTGGATCTCATGGCGTCTCGCCAGAACGCCAAGCTTCCTTGTCACGGATCCAGGTCCAGGGACCCAGAAGCGGCACTGATAGATGCTCTAGCAGCGCCTTGGTTCTTCAACCTGGCTTATGTGTTTCCACCGTTTCCTCTGTTCCCTCGTCTGATTGCCAAAATCAAACAGGAAAGAGCATCGGTGATATTGATAGCGCCTGCGTGGCCACGCAGGACCTGGTATGCAGACCTAGTGGACATGTCATCCTTTCCACCATGGACTCTGCCTCTGAGACAAGACCTTCTAATCAAGGTCCTTTCAATCATCCGAATCTACTTTCTCTGAGACTGACTGCATGGAGATTGAACGCTTGATCCTATCAAAGCGTGGCTTCTCCGAGTCAGTAATTGATACCTTAATACAGGCACGAAAGCCTGTCACCAGGAAAATTTACCACAAGATATGGCGTAAATATCTTCATTGGTGTGAATCCAAGAATTACTCATGGAGTAGGGTTAGGATTCCTAGGATATTGTCCTTCCTCCAAGAGGGTTTGGGCAAAGGATTATCAGCTAGTTCTTTAAAGGGACAGATTTCTGCTCTGTCTATTCTTTTACACAAGCGTCTGGCAGAAGTTCCAGACGTTCAGGCATTTTGTCAGGCTTTAGTTAGAATTAAGCCTGTGTTTAAACCTGTTGCTCCTCCATGGAGCTTAAACTTGGTTCTTAAAGTTCTTCAAGGGGTTCCGTTTGAACCCCTTCATTCTATTGATATCAAACTTCTTTCATGGAAAGTTCTTTTCTCTTGTTAAGTGTATCCAGTCCACGGATCATCCATTACTTATGGAATATATTCTCCTTCCCAACAGGAAGCTGCAAGAGTCCACCCACAGCAAAGCTGCTATATAGCTCCTCCCCTAACTGCCATATTCAGTCATTCTCTTGCAAGCCTCAACATAGATAGGAGGTTGTGAGAGTCTGTGGTGCTTTCTACTTAGTTTATTCTTCAATCAAAAGTTTGTTATTTTTAAATGGCACCGGAGTGTGCTGTTTATCTCAGGCAGTATTTGGAAGAAGAATCTGCCTGCGTTTTTCTATGATCTTAGCAGACGTAACTAAGATCCATTTGCTGTTCTCACACATTCTGAGGAGTGAGGTACTTCAGAGGGGGAATGGCGTGCAGGTTTTCCTGCATATAAGGTATGAGCAGTAAAATATTTTTCTAGGAATGGAATTGACTAAGAAAATACTGCTGATACCGAAGTAATGTAAGTAAAGCCTTAAATGCAGGGATAACGACTGGTATCAGGCTTATTATTAGAGATACATACTCTTGTAAAAATGTGTTTTAAAACGTTTGCTGGCATGTTTAATCGTTTTTAACATATGTTTGGTGATAAAACTTATTGGGGCCTAAGTTTTTTCCACATGGCTGGCTTAAATTTTGCATAGAAACAATTTCCACTGTTATAGTATAAAAGTTACAGTTGGTGCAGTTAAAATTACAAACAGTGACATTCAGCTTCCCTCAGCAGTCCCCTGCATGCTATAGGACATCTCTGAAGGGCTCAAAAGGGCTTCAAAAGTAGGAGCTGTTATGACTGTTTAAAACATATTTTTCGTTTTGTTAATCTGTTTTTTGTATTAAGGGGTTAATCATCCATTTGCAAGTGGGTGCAATGCTCTGCTAACTTGTTACATACACTGTAAAAATTTTGTTAGTTTAACTGCCTTTTTTTCACTGTTATTTCAAATTTTGGCAAAATTTGTTTCTCTTAAAGGCACAGTAACGTTTTATATATTTGCTTGTTAACTTGATTTAAAGTGTTTTCCAAGCTTACTAGTCTCATTATTAGTCTGTTCTAACATGTCTGACATAGAGGAAGCTCTGTGTTCATTATGTTTTAAAGCCATGGTGGAACCCCATCTTAGAATGTGTACCAGATGTACTGATTTCATGTTAAACAATAAAGATCATTTTTTGTCTTTAAAAACATTATCACCAGAGGATTCTGTCGTGGGGGTAGTTATGCCGACTAACTCTCCCCACATGTCAGACCTTTTGACTCCCGCTTTAGGGACTCACGCTCAAATGGCGCCAAGTACATCAAGGGCACCCATAGCGTTTCTTTACCAGGGGATTCTGTCGAGGGGAAAGTTATGCCGACTAACTCTCCCCACGTGTCAGACCCTTCGACTCCCGCTTCAGGGACTCACGCTCAAATGGCGCCAAGTACATCAAGGGCACCCATAGCGTTTATTTTACAAGACATGGCAAAGGTGGTGAATAATATTCTGGCAGCAGTATTAGTCAGACTACCTGAAATTAAAGGAAAGCAGTTAGCTCTGGGGGTAGATACAGAGCATACAGACACTTTAAGAACCATGTATGATACTACCTCACAATATGCTTAGTCTGTGGGTGATTTTTTTTTTTTTTTTTTTGACTCAGGGAAGATGATTTAACCTGATTCTGATATTTCTACATTTAAAATTTATGCTTGAGAACCTCCACTTGTTGCTCAGGGAGGCTTTGGCTGCTCTGAATGAATGTGTACAATCGCAGGGCCAGAGAAATTGTGTAGACTGGATAAATAATATGCAGTGCCGGTGTGTACTGATGTTTTTCCAATACCTAAAGAGGTTTACTAAAAAAAAATAAAAAAAAAAAAAAAATTTTTTTTAATAAGGAATGGGATAGACCAGGTGTGCCGTTCTCTTCCCCTCCTATTTTTTAGAAGAATGTTTTCTAATAGTTACCACCACACGGGACTTCTGGCAGACAGTTCCTAAGGTGGAGAGAAGAGTTTCTACTCTAGCTAAGCGTACCACTACCTCTGACGAGGACAGTTGTGCTTTTTAGATCCAATGGATAAAAAATGTTTATTCAACAGGGTTTTATCCTGCAGCCCCTTGCATACATTGCTTCTGTCACTGCTGCTGCGGCGTTCTGGGTTGAGTCTCTTGATGAGGCTTTACAGTTAGCGACTCCATTGGATGAATATATTTGACAAGCTTATGCTAGCCAATTCCTTTGTTTTCTGATGCCTTGTTCATTTGACTAGACTAACGGCTAAGAATTCTGTTTACTATACTGGCGCGCAGAGCGCTATGGCTTATATCATGGTCAGCTGTCGTGACTTTAATAAATAAGCTACTTAACTTCCCTTCAAGGGGCAGACCCTATTCGGGCCTGGTTTGAAGGAGATTATTGCTTATATCACTGGAGGAAAAGGTCATGCCCTTCCTCAGGATAGGTCTAAATCAAGGGCAAAAAAAAAAAAAAAAAAAAAAAAAAAGTATAATTTTCGTACCTTTTAAAAACTTCAGGGCAGGTGTGGCATCCTCTTCCTCTAAGGCAAAACAAGAGGGAATTTTTGCTCAGTCCAAGGCGGTCTGGAGACAATCGGACCTGGAACAAAGATAAGCAGGCCAAGGAGCCTGCTGCTGCCTCTAAGGCAGCATGAAGGAACGGACCCCTATCCGGTAACGGATCCTATAGGGGGCAGACTTTCATTCTTTGCCCAGGCGTGGGCAAGAGATGCCCAGGATCCCTAGGCATTGGAATTTATATCCCAGAGATATCTTCTGGATTTCAAAGATTCCCCCCCCAAAAAAGGGGAGATTTCGCCTTTCACAATTATCTGCAAACCAGATAAAGAAGGAGGCATTCTTACATTGTGTACGAGATCCATCCAGTTCCAAGAGAGGAACAGGGACAGAGTTTTTACTCAAATCTGTTTGTGGTTCCCAAGGAGAGGGAACCTTCAGACCTATTTTGGATCTAAAGATCTTAAACAAATTCCTCAGAATTCCGTCATTTAAGATGGAAACTATTCGTACCTTCTTAACTATGATCCAGGAGAGTCAATAGAGGACTACAATGGATTTGAAGGATGCTTATCCTCACATTGTGATGCATAAAGATCACCATCGTTTTTCAGGTTTGCCTTTCTAGACAGGCATTACCAGTTTGTAGCTCTTTCCTTTGGGATATCTACAGCCCCAAGAATCTTTATGGAGGTTCTGGGGTCGCTTTGGCGGTCCTTAGACCGCGGGGCATAGAAGTGGCCCCTTATTTAGACGACATCCTGATACAGGCGTCAAACATCCAAATTGCCCAGTCTCATACGGACGTAGTACTGGCATTTCTGAGATCACATGGGTGGAAAGTGAACAAGGAAAGAGTTCTCTATCCCCAATCTCAAGGGTTTCCCTCCTAGGGACTCTGATAGATTCTGTAGAAATGAAAATTTACCTGACGGAGTCCAGGTTGTCAAAGTTTCTAAATTTCTGCCGTGTTTTTTTCATCCCATCCGCGCCCTTCGGTGGCTCAGTACATGAATGAAATCGGCTTAATGGTAGCGGCAAGGGACATAGTACCGTTTGCACGTCTACATTTCAGACCGCTGCAACTATGCATGCTCAGTCAGAGGAACGGGGATTACACAGATTTGTCCCCCTGTTAAACCTGGACCAAGAGACCAGAGATTCTCTTCTCTGGTGACTATGTCAGGTCCATCTGTCCAAGGGTATGACCTTCCGCAGGTCAGATGGGACAATTGTTAATAGATGCCAGCCTTTTAGGTTGGGATGCAGTCTGGAACTCAGGGATAGTGGACTTAGGAGGAGACCCTCCTTCTAATAAATATTCTGGAACTGGGAGTGATATTCCATGCTCTTCAGACTTGGCCTCAGTTAGCAACTCTGAGGTACATCATACTCAGTCGGACAATATACACGACTGTGGCTTACATCAGCCATCAAGGGGGAACAGAAGTTCCCTAGCGATGTTAGAAGTCTTACAATAATTTACTGGACAGAGACTCACTCTTGTCTATCAGCTATCCATATCCCAGGTGTTGAGAACTGGGAGGTGGATTTTCTAAGTCGTCAGACTTTTCTTCCGGGGGAGTGGGATTTCCTCCGGAGGTCAAGACCAAGCAGGAGAGGGCTTTGGTGTTTTTGACAGCGCCTGCGTAGCCACGCAGGACCTGGTATGCAGATCTGGTGGACATGTCATCCTTTCCATCACGGTCTCTGCTTCTGAGACAGGTCCCTCTACCTCAGGGTCCTTTCAACCATCTAAATAGAATCAATCTGAGATGGACTGCCTGGAGACTGAACGCTTGATGTTATCAAAGCATGGCTTCTCCGAGTCAGTCATTGATACCTTAATACAGACATGAAAGCCTGTCTCTAGGAAAATTGAACATAGATATGGTGTAAATATCTGATTGTTATGAATCCAAGGGTTACTCATGGAGTAAAGTCTGGATTCCCAGGATATTATCTTTTCTCCAAGATGTTTTTGAGAAAAGGGTCGTCAGCTAATTCCTTAAAAGGGGACAGATTTTTACTCTGTCTATTTTTTTGCACAAGCGTCTGGCAGGTATTCTAGACGTTCAGGCATTTGGTCAGGCTTTGGTTAGATCCAAGCCTGTGTTTAAAACTGTTGCTCCGCCATGGAGCTTAAACCTGATTCTTAAGGTTCTTCAAGAAGTTCCGTTTGAACCTTTTTTGTTCCATAGATATCAATCTTTATCTTGGAAAGTTCCTTTTGGGTAGCTAATTCCTCGACTCGTAGAATCTCCAAGTTATCTGTGTTACAATGTGATTCTCCTTATCTGGTCCTTCGTACGGATAAGGTAGTCCTGCGTACCAACCTGGGTTTTTTCCTAAGGTGGTATCTAACAAGTACATCACTCAAGAGATAGTTGTTCCATGCTTGTATCCTAATCCTTCCTCAAAGAAGGAACGTCTATTACACAATATTGGACGTGGTTTGTGCTTTAAAGTTTTACTTACAAGCTACTACGGTTTTCATCAAACGTTCACCTTGTTTGTTGTCTATTCTGGACAGAGGAGAGGTCAAAAGACTTCAGCAGCCTCTCTGTCTTTTTGGTTAAAAAGCATAATTCATTTAGCTTATGAGACTGCTGGACAGCAGCCTCCTGAAGGGATTACAGCTCATTCTACTAGAGCTGTGGTTTTCACTTGGGCCTTTTTTAAATGTGGCTTCTGTTGAACAGATTTACAAGACGGAGTCTTGGTCTGCGCTTCATTCTTTTCAAATTTAACAAATTTGATACCTTGCTTCTTCGGAGGCTATTTTTGGGAGAAAGGGTTTTTTACAGGCAGTGGTAACTTCCGTTTAAGTACCTGCCTTGTCCCTCCCATCATCCGTGTACTTTAGCTTTGGTATTGGTATTCCATAAGTAATGGATGATCCGTGGACTGGATACACTTAACAAGAGAAAACATAATTTATGCTTACCTGATAAATTTATTTCTCTTGTAGTGTATCCAGTCCACGGCCCGCCCTGTCACTTTAAGGCAGGTAATTTTTTCATTTGAACTACAGTCACCACTGCACCCTATGGTTTTTCCTTTCTCTGCATGTTTTCGGTCGAATTACTGAATATGGCAGTTAGGGGAGGAGCTATATAGCAGCTTTGCTGTGGGTGGACTCTTGCAGCTTCCTGTTGGGAAGGAGAATATATTCCATAAGTAATGGATGATCCGTGGACTGGATACACTACAAGAGAAATAAATTTATCAGGTAAGCATAAATTATGTTTTTCTGATGGCTATTTCCTCGGCTCGAAGAGTCTCGGAGTTATCTGCCTTACATTGTGATTCTCCTTATCTGATCTTTCATTCAGATAAAGTTGTTCTGCGTACAAAACCTGGGTTTTTACCTAAGGTGGTTTCTAACAAGAATATCAATCAAGAGATTGTTGTTCCATCATTATGTCCTAATCCTTCTTCAAAGAAGGAACGTCTTTTGCATAATCTAGACGTAGTCCGTGCCTTGAAGTTTTACTTACAGGCTACTAAAGATTTTCGCCAAACATCTAACCTGTTTGTTGTTTACTCTGGACAGAGGAGAGGTCAGAAGGCCTCGGCAACCTCTCTTTCTTTTTGGCTTCGGAGTATAATCCGTTTAGCCTATGAGACTGCTGGACAGCAGCCTCCTGAAAGGATTACAGCTCATTCTACTAGAGCTGTGGCTTCCACCTGGGCCTTTAAAAATGAGGCCTCTGTTGAACAGATTTACAAGGCTGCAACTTGGTCTTCCCTTCATACTTTTTCCAAATTTTACAAATTTGATACTTTTGCTTCTTCTGAGGCTGTTTTTGGGAGAAAGGTTCTACAGGCGGTGGTTCCTTCCGTTTAAGTTCCTGCCTTGTCCCTCCCATCATCCGTGTACTTTAGCTTTGGTATTGGTATCCCACAAGTAATGGATGATCCGTGGACTGGATACACTTAACAAGAGAAAACATAATTTATGCTTACCTGATAAATGTATTTCTCTTGTAGTGTATCCAGTCCACAGCCCGCCCTGTCCTTTTCAGGCAGGTCTAAATTTTAATTAAACTACAGTCACCACTGCACCCTATGGTTTCTCCTTTCTCGGCTTGTTTCGGTCGAATGACTGGATATGGCAGTGAGGGGAGGAGCTATATAGCAGCTCTGCTGTGGGTGATCCTCTTGCAACTTCCTGTTGGGAAGGAGAATATCCCACAAGTAATGGATGATCCGTGGACTGGATACACTACAAGAGAAATAAATTTATCAGGTAAGCATAAATTATGTTTTTTTGTCAGTGATGTTTGATATTAATGAACTATCAAATTCATGTCCATTTTATAAATATGTTACCATGGTTCACTTCTGTTCTCATGCTACAGTAATAAGTCTGTGTATTGCATACCCTGATTCCTTGTAAAATTAAAAAAAATTAAATATGTGTGTGTGTGTGTATGTATATATGAGTATATTCGAAGATATATATATATATATATATATATATATATATATATATATATATATATATATATATATACACACACAGTGGATATAAAAAGTCTACACACCCCTGTTAAAATGACAGGTTTCTGTGATGTAAAAAAATGAGACAAAGATAAATCATTTAAAGGGACACTAAACACAAATTTTTTCTTTCATGATTCAGACAGAGCATGCAATTTTAAGCAACTTTCTAAATTATTCTTATTAAATTTTCTTCGTTCTCTTGCTATCTTTATTTAAAAAGCAGGAATGTAATGCATAGGAGCCGGCCCATTTTTGGTTGAGAACCTGGGTTATGCTTGCTTATTGGTGGGTAAATGTAAACCTCCAATAAGCAAGCGCTATCCATGGTGCTGAAACTAAAATGGGCTGGCTGCTAAGATTTACATTCCTGCTTTTAAAATAAAGATAGCAAGAGAACAATTTTTTTTATAATAGGAGTAAATTAGAAAGTTGCTTAAAATGTCATGCTCTATCTGAATCACAGAAGAAAACATTTGGGTTTTGTGTCCCTTTAAGAACTTTTTCCACCTTTAATGTGACCTATAAACTACACAACTCAATTGAAAGGCTACCAAGAGGCCTACAGCAACATTAAATGAGCTGCAGGAATATCTGGCAAGTACTGGCTGTGTAGTACATGTGACAACAATCTCCTGAATTCTTCATATGTTTGGACTTTGGGGTAGACGGCAAGACGGAAGCCTTTTCTTACGAAGAAAAACATCCAAGCCCAGCTAAATTTAACAAAAACACATCTAAAGTCTCCCAAAAGCATGTGAGAATAGGTGTTATGGTCTGATGAAACCATTGTTGAACTTTTTGGCAATAATTCCAAAAACATAATTTATGTAAGAACTTACCTGATAAATTAATTTCTTTCATATTAGCAAGAGTCCATGAGCTAGTGACGTATGGGATATACATTCCTACCAGGAGGGGCAAAGTTTCCCAAACCTCAAAATGCCTATAAATACACCCCTCACCACACCCACAAATCAGTTTAACGAATAGCCAAGAAGTGGGGTGATAAGAAAAAAGTGCGAAGCATAAATATAAGGAATTGGAATAATTGTGCTTTATACAAAAAATCATAACCACCACAAAAAAAGGGGTGGGCCTCATGGACTCTTGCTAATATGAAAGAAATGAATTTATCAGGTAAGTTCTTACATAAATTATGTTTTCTTTCATGTAATTAGCAAGAGTCCATGAGCTAGTGACGTATGGGATAATGACTACCCAAGATGTGGATCTTCCACGCAAGAGTCACTAGAGAGGGAGGGATAAAATAAAGACAGCCAATTCCGCTGAAAATAATCCACACCCAAAATAAAGTTTAAATCTTATAATGAAAAAAACTGAAATTATAAGCAGAAGAATCAAACTGAAACAGCTGCCTGAAGTACTTTTCTACCAAAAACAGCTTCAGAAGAAGAAAACACATCAAAATGGTAGAATTTAGTAAAAGTATGCAAAGAATACCAAGTTGCTGCTTTGCAAATCTGATCAACCGAAGCTTCATTCCTAAACGCCCAGGAAGTAGAAACTGACCTAGTAGAATGAGCTGTAATCCTTTGAGGCGGAGTTTTACCCGACTCGACATAAGCATGATGAATTAAAGATTTCAACCAAGATGCCAAAGAAATGGCAGAAGCCTTCTGACCTTTCTTAGAACCGGAAAAGATAACAAATAGACTAGAAGTCTTTCTGAAATTCTTAGTAGCTTCAACATAATATTTCAAAGCTCTAACCACATCCAAAGAATGCAATGATTTCTCCTTAGAATTCTTAGGATTAGGACATAATGAAGGAACCACAATTTCTCTACTAATGTTGTTAGAATTCACAACCTTAGGTAAAAATTTAAAAGAAGTTCGCAACACCGCCTTATCCTGATGAAAAATCAGAAAAGGAGACTCACAAGAAAGAGCAGATAATTCAGAAACTCTTCTAGCAGAAGAGATGGCCAAAAGGAACAAAACTTTCCAAGAAAGTAATTTAATGTCCAATGAATGCATAGGTTCAAACGGAGGAGCTTGAAGAGCCCCCAGAACCAAATTCAAACTCCAAGGAGGAGAAATTGACTTAATAACAGGTTTTATGCGAACCAAAGCTTGTACAAAACAATGAATGTCAGGAAGATTAGCAATCTTTCTGTGAAAAAGAACAGAAAGAGCAGAGATTTGTCCTTTCAAGGAACTTGCAGACAAACCTTTATCCAAACCATCCTGAAGAAACTGTAAAATTCTCGGAATTCTAAAAGAATGCCAGGAAAAATGATGAGAAAGACACCAAGAAATATAAGTCTTCCAGACTCTATAATATATCTCCCTAGATACGGATTTACGAGCCTGTAACATAGTATTAATCAGAGAAACCTCTTTGACTAAGAATCAAGCGTTCAATCTCCACACCTTTAAATTTAAGGATTTGAGATCCTGATGGAAAAAAGGACCTTGCGACAGAGGGTCTGGTCTTAACGGAAGAGTCCACGGCTGGCAAGAGGCCATCCGGACAAGATCCGCATACCAAAACCTGTGAGGCCATGCTGGAGCTACCAGCAGAACAAACGAGCATTCCTTCAGAATCTTGGAGATTACTCTTGGAAGAAGAACTAGAGGCGGAAAGATATAGGCAGGAAGATACTTCCAAGGAAGTGACAATGCATCCACTGCTTCCGCTTGAGGATCCCTGGATCTGGACAGATACCTGGGAAGTTTCTTGTTTAGATGAGAGGCCATCAGATCTATTTCTGGAAGTCCCCACATTTGAACAATCTGAAGAAATACCTCTGGGTGAAGAGACCATTCGCCCGGATGTAACGTTTGGCGACTGAGATAATCCGCTTCCCAATTGTCTATACCTGGGATATGAACCTCAGAAACTAGACAGGAGCTGGATTCCGCCCAAACTAGAATTTGAGATACTTCTTTCATAGCCAGAGGACTGTGAGTCCCTCCTTGATGATTGATGTATGCCACAGTTGTGACATTGTCTGTCTGAAAACAAATGAACGATTCTCTCTTTAGAAGAGGCCATGACTGAAGGGCTCTGAAAATTGCACGGAGTTCCAAAATATTGATCGGTAATCTCACCTCCTGAGATTCCCAAACCCCTTGTGCTGTCAGAGACCCCCACACAGCTCCCCAACCTGTAAGACTTGCATCTGTTGAAATTACAGTCCAGGTCGGAAGAACAAAAGAAGCCCCCTGAACTAAACGATGGTGATCTGTCCACCACGTCAGAGAGTGTCGTACAATCGGTTTTAAAGATATTAATTGAGATATCTTTGTGTAATCTCTGCACCACTGGTTCAGCATACAGAGCTGAAGAGGTCGCATGTGAAAACGAGCAAAGGGGATCGCGTCCGATGCAGCAGTCATAAGACCTAGAATTTCCATGCATAAGGCTACCGAAGGGAATGATTGTGACTGAAGGTTTTGACAAGCTGATATCAATTTTAGACGTCTCTTGTCTGTCAAAGACAGAGTCATGGACACTGAATCTATCTGGGAACCTAAAAAGGTTACCCTTGTCTGAGGAATCAATGAACTTTTTGGTAAATTGATCCTCCAACCATGATCTTGAAGAAACAACACAAGTCGATTCGTATGAGATTCTGCTAAATGTGAAGACTGAGCAAGTACCAAGATATCGTCCAAATAAGGAAATACCACAATACCCTGTTCTCTGATTACAGATAGAAGGGCACCGAGAACCTTTGTAAAAATTCTTGGAGCTGTTGCTAGGCCAAACGGCAGAGCCACAAACTGGTAATGCTTGTCTAGGAAAGAGAATCTCAGAAACTGATAGTGATCTGGATGAATCGGAATATGCAAATATGCATCCTGTAAATCTATTGTGGACATATAATGCCCTTGCTTAACAAAAGGCAGGGTAGTCCTTACAGTTACCATTTTGAACGTTGGTATCCTTACATAACGATTCAATATTTTTAGATCCAGAACTGGTCTGAAGGAATTCTCCTTCTTTGGTACAATGAAGAGATTTGAATAAAACCCCAGCCCCTGTTCCAGAACTGGAACTGGCATAATTTCTCCAGCCAACTCTAGATCTGAAACACAATTCAGAAATGCTTGAGCCTTCGCTGGGTTTACTGGGACACGGGAAAGAAAAAAATCTCTTTGCAGGAGGCCTTATCTTGAAGCCAATTCTGTACCCTTCTGAAACAATGTTTTGAATCCAAAGATTGTGAACGGAATTGATCCAAATTTCTTTGAAAAAACGTAATCTGCCCCCTACCAGCTGAGCTGGAATGAGGGCCGCACCTTCATGTGGACTTAGGAGCTGACTTTGGCTTTCTAAAAGGCTTGGATTTATTCCAGACTGGAGATGGTTTCCAGACTGACACCGCTCCTGTGGGTGAAGGATCAGGCTTTTGTTCCTTATTGTGACGAAAGGAACGAAAACGATTATTAGACCTAAATTTACCTTTAGATTTTTTATCCTGTGGTAAAAAAGTTCCTTTCCCTCCAATAACAGTTGAGATAATAGAATCCAACTGAGAACCAAATAATGTATTACCCTGGAAAGAAAGGGAAAGCAAAGTTGACTTAGAAGACATATCAGCATTCCAAGTTTTAAGCCATAAAGCTCTTCTAGCTAAAATAGCTAGAGACATTTACCTGACATCAACTCTAATGATATCAAAGATGGCATCACAAATAAAATTCTTAGCATGTTGAAGAAGATTAATAATGCTATGAGAATTGTGATCTGTTACTTGTTGCGCTAAAGCTTCTAACCAAAAAGTTGAAGCTGCAGCAACATCCGCTAAAGATATAGCAAGAGTAGAGACAGCCCCATCAACCTTAGGGATTTTGTCCCAAAACTCTTATCTGTCAGATGGCACAGGATATAATTGCTTAAAACGTTTAGAAGGAGTAAAGGAATTACCCAAATTATTCCATTCCCTGGAAATTACTTCAATAATGCAATTAAGACTTCTTTAAGTAAAGAACGAATAAATTCCATTTTAAATAAATATGAAGATTTATCAGCATCAACCTCTGAGACAGAATCCTCTGAACCAGAAGAACCATTATCAGAATCAGAATGATGATGTTCATTTAAAAATTCATCTGAAAAATGAGAAGTTTTAAAAGACTTTTTACGTTTACTAGAAGGAGGAATAACAGACATAGCCTTCTTAATGGATTTAGAAACAAAATCTCTTATGTTATCAGGAACACTCTGAGCATTAGATGATGACGGAACAGCAACAGGTAATGTAACAGTACTAAAGGAAATATTATCTGCATTAACAAGTTTGTCATGACAATCAGTACAAACAACAGCTGGAGGAACAGATACCATAAGTTTACAGCAGATACACTTAGCTTTGGTAGATCCAGCACTAGGCAGCGATTTTCCAGAAGTATCTTCTGACTTAGTGTTAACGTGGGACATCTTGCAATATGTAATAGAAAAAACAACATATAAAGCAAAATTGATTAAATTCCTTAAATGACAGTTTCAGGAATGGGAAAAAATGCCAGTGAACAAGCTTCTAGCAACCAGAAGCAACAAAATAATAAGACTTAAATAATGTGGAGACAATAGTGACGCCCAAATTTTTCTAGCGCCAAAAAAGACGCCCACATTATTTGGCGCCTAAATGCTTTTGGCGCCAAAAATTACGCCACATCCGGAACGCCGACCCTTTTGGCGCAAAAAAACGTCAAAAATGACGCAACTTCCGGCGACACATGTGACGCCGGAAACAGAAAAAAAATTTTGCGCCAAAAAAGTCCGCGCCAAGAATGACGCAATAAAATGAAGCATTTTCAGCCCCCGCGAGCCTAACAGCCCACAGGGAAAAAAAGTCAAATTTTAAGGTAAAAAAATTGATTTATTCATATGCATTATCCCAAATATGAAACTGACTGTCTGAAATAAGGAACGTTAAACATCCTGAGTCAAGGCAAATAAATGTTTGAATACATATTATTTAGAACTTTATAAAAAAGCGCCCAACCATAGCTTAGAGTGTCACAGAAAATAAGACTTACTTACCCCAGGACACTCATCTACAAGTTGTAGAAAGCCAAACCAGTACTGAAACGAAAATCAGTAGAGGTAATGGTATATATAAGAGTATATCGTCGATCTGAAAAGGGAGGTAAGAGATGAATCTCTACGACCGATAACAGAGAACCTATGAAATAGACCCCGTAGAAGGAGATCATTGAATTCAAATAGGCAATACTCTCCTCACATCCCTCTGACATTCACTGCACGCTGAGAGGAAAACCGGGCTCCAACCTTCTGTGGAGCACATATCAACGTAGAATCTAGCACAAACTTACTTCACCACCTCCATAGGAGGCAAAGTTTGTAAAACTGATTTGTGGGTGTGGTGAGGGGTGTATTTATAGGCATTTTGAGGTTTGGGAAACTTTGCCCCTCCTGGTAGGAATGTATATCCCATACGTCACTAGCTCATGGACTCTTGCTAATTACATGAAAGAAAGATATGTTTGGCGCAAAAACAACACTGCATATCACCAAAAGAACACCATACCCACAGCGAAGCATGGTGGTGGTAGCATCATGCTTTGGGTCTGTTTTTCTTCAGCTGGAACTGGGACCTTATTCAAGGTAGAGGGAATTATGAACAGTTCCAAATACCAGTAAATATTGGCACAAAACCTTCAGGCTTCTGCTAGAAAGCTGAACAGGAAGAGGAACTTCATCTTTCAGCATGACAACGCCCCAAAGCATACATCCAAATCAACAAAGAAATGGCTTCACCAGAAGAAGATTAAAGTTTTGGAATGGCCCAAGTGGGCAGATCTTGCCAAGTCAAGATGTGCCATGCTGATAGACTCATACCCAAAAAGACTGAGTGCTGTAATAAAATCGAAAGGTGCACCAACAAAGTATTAGATTAGATTTCAGTTTGGTTTTTCAATTGAGTTGCATAGTTTATAGCTCACAGTAAAGGTGGAAAAAGTTCTGAAATGATTTATCTTTGTCTCATTTTTTTTACATCACAAAAACCTGCCATTTTAACAGGGGTGTGTAGACTTTTTATATCCACTGTATATATATATGTATGTGTGTGTATGTGTGTGTATATATATATATATATATGTATGTGTGTGTGTATGTGTATATATATATATATGTATGTGTGTGTATGTGTATATATATATGTATGTGTGTGTGTATGTGTATATATATATATGTATGTGTGTGTGTATGTGTGTGTATATATATATATATATATATATATATATATAATGGTATGAATAAAGTTGCAAGAAGAAGACTAAATTGTCTTCACTTTATAGACATTCAGGGTAAAAATTTAGATAAATAAGGATATTTGCGACATTGATGACTCTTATTTAACAAAAAGCCGATGGTCATCGCGTCGTACTTGACGAGCATGTTTTTGACTGAGCTTTTCATAAATAAGGTAGTCATATGTAAATTTGCGGCAGCGACGTCTAGCGAGCATATTAACGCCAGCTAATGCATCGACTTTTACGCCTTGATAAATCGAGGCCTACGACTTATTTTGGAGCTTTGGATGATTTTACTTTGAGGACATTATCTCATTTTCATAGACTTGTAAGCTATTAGTAACTATTTACATTTGTTGGTAGACATATGTTTATATAATTAGTATATTACACTTGCTTACTGGGTATAGAATGCCTCCTAGTATGCAATATGTTGTTCCCTTGGATCATATTTAGTCATATCTAGATAATCTTGAGAAGTTTGGTTGTGGTAGGTTTGCTAAAAGTGTAGATCTTGCGGCTTCTGAACCACCAAAGAGGCAGAATTCTTAAAGGACCAGTAAATACAGTAGATTTGCATAATCAACAAATGCATAATAATAAGACAATGCAATAGCACTAAGGGGCCGAATGGCCCCTGCAAACAGCAGTTAAGAAGCAGCAATCTTAAGACTGCTGTTCCATAACTGACACCCCCTGCCGCGAATCTACAGGGGGCGGCATTGCACAAGCAGTTCACAAGAACTGCTTGTGCAATGTTAAATGCCAACAGCGTATGCTTTCGGCATTCGATGTCTGTCGGGCATGATCCGCTGAGCGGATCATGTCGGACAGACCGATGATAAATCGGCCCCTTAGTCTGAACTTCAAATGAGTAGTAGATTTTTTCAGATAAATTTCAAAGTTATGTCTATTTCCACTCCCACTGCATCATGTGACAGCCATCAGCCAATCACAAATGCATATACATATATTCAGTGAATTCTTGCACATTAGTGTGTCAGCTGCAGTTTGTAGGTGTGTCCCTGCTTCAGCACAGATTTTTTTTAATTAAATTTTTTTGGGGGTTTCCGACTTTCCGCCTGCCTGCTATGCATATCACATGATTGATACCTACTGGGTCACAGATCATCTTAACCTATTGGCGCAGCAAGGCGGGAATTGAAACTATTCCTATTGGCAGTTTATGCGAGTGTCTTTATCTAATATTCCACCAAATATTCAGAAACTGTGTTCATCCCATCAACCTCATACATCCCATTAAAATAGAAAGTAGTTATTGGTGTTATTAATTTTTTTTAATTCTTGCACATATATACGGTTATTTGTAACTACATTTAGTTATTATATAATTTATGTATGTGTCCATATCTTTTAAAACAAGTTAGTTTAACCTCCTGTTTGCTGGTACAACTGAATTACTGTGTCGCGAAATGATGTAGGTCTAAAAAGTGTGTCACCAACATGAGCAGTTTGGAAAGCTCTGCGCTAGAGGCTGCAATTTCTTTCCTATGGCTGGAGAGTCCACAAACAACAGTTTGCAATGGTTTCCTTAAGATGTCAGTCACACAAACGCTCCAGCCCAGCAGATCATGGACAAGAAAGCGGCACATCAGAATCATAGCACGTTATGCTACCGCCGCTATTTTACTTGCCTCATGTTGCTCCTGCCCTGAGGCGTGCACAGACATGGAAGATGGCGGGCTGGCGGGGCTCTTTTCCTTGGCTTATTCAGCCTGCAGTGCAAACTACAAAGGGGAAAAGACACTGTTATGAACAGTTAAATGCATTTTTGAATGCAAAATTTCTGTTTACAATTTTTAATTTTTTATTTTTTTTTAAATCACAATATTTATTGAAACAATCGTGATTTTTATTTTTTCCACATCACACGGCCCTACTCTATATGATTAAAGGGACAGTGAACCCAAATTTTTTTCTTTCATGATTCAGACAGAGCATGCAATTTTAAGCAACTTTCTAATTTACTCCTATTATCAAATTTTCTTCATTCTCTTGGTATGTTTATTTAAAAAGCAAGAATGTAAGTTTAGATGCCGGCCCATTTTTGGTGAACAACCTGGGTTGTCCTTGCTGATTGGACAGCACCAATAAACAAGTGCTGTACATTGTTCTGAACCAAAAAATTGGTGGCTCATTAGCTTAGATGCCTTCTTTTCTCTTACATGGTGTATCCAGTCCACGGATTCATCCTTACTTATGGGATATTCTCAATCCCTACAGGAAGTGGCAAAGAGAGCACACAGCAGAGCTGTCCATATAGCTCCCCTCAGGCTCCGCCCCCCCAGTCATTCTCTTTGCCGCTCTAACAAGTAGCATCTCCACGGGAGGGTAAAGAGTATGTAGTTTTTATTTCTTCAATCAAGAGTTTGTTATTTTAAAATAGTGCCGGTTTGTACTATTTACTCTGAGGCAGAAAGTGATTTCTGCTGAGAGGAAAAAGATTTTAGCATGTTGTAACTAAAATCCATTGCTGTTCCCACACAGGACTGTTGAGTACCGGAGAACTTCATTTGTGGGGAACAGTTTGCAGGCTTAACTGCTTAAGGTATGCTCAGTCACTTTTTTTCTAACAAGACTTGGTAATGCTAGAAGACTGACAGAAATCCCCATGTGGGAAGGTAAGCCATATTCTGAGACTCAGTATAGAAGGATGGCTTAGTTAAAAGGGCTTAAATCACTGGTGGACACTGATTTATTATTATTTAACATAATCTGACGTTTGCACAAGTGTTTATCATGTTTGGAACACTTTCTAGGGTTTTTTTATGCCTGGAATAATTTTAGACACCTAAATTGACTTAGAAAGGCCCCACAACTCCGGAGTGAAGAGGGAGGGGGCCTAATTTTCGCTCCTCAGTTGCGCAGTTGTTTTGCAAGTCAGCTTCATTCAGCTTCACATGTAGAGTCCAGAGATTGCAGGAGGACTACAGGGAGGCTTATTTTCGTTCCAAAAATAATCCCCAAGGAAGGTAGGGCAACAGCAAAGACTGTGGCATCGTGCTGTAGTGTGTTAAACCAGTGGCAGCTTCAATTTGCTCCGGTTTGGGCAATAAGGGGTTAATTGGCTTGAAACTTGGTGTGCAATCTTTTCAAAGCATTAGGATCATATGGTGTAAATTTCATAGAGATCGGATGTTTTTTTGAGATTTGGTAAAAAAGTGTGTGCTTTTTATTTTTTAAAGGCACAGTAACGTTTTTTTTAAAAAAGTGTATTTTTCTGTATTTGAGTGCTATCTAACTCTGTCTAACATGTCTGAGCCTACAGATAGACCTTGTTCTATGTGTTTGAAAGCCATGGCGGTACCCCCATTGCATTTGTGTTTAAAGTGTGCTAAGGTATCTAAACATTTTAATAACCATACAGTGACACTTAAAAATGTAGCCTAAGATGATTCTTTGAAGGAAGGTAATGAGGATAGTCCTCCTTCCTCTCCCCATGTGTCTACACCAGTTACGCCCGCGCAAGCGTTGCCTAGTACCTCTAGCGCATTGTGCCCTATTACATTACAACAATTAGCAGCAGTCATGGATAATTCCCTTGCGGCATTTCTATCCAAACTGCCAGTTTTTCCAAAAAAGCGTGATAGCTCAGTTTTAAGAACAGAGGATGAGCAATCAGAAGCTTTGGATGATTTATCTGTCGTACCCTCACAACACTCTGAAGTGGCAGTGAGGGATGGTCTGTCCGAGGGAGAAATTTCTGACACAGGAAAAGTTTCTCAGCGGGCAGAGTCAGATTCCTTAGCGTTTAAATTTAAGCTGGAACACCTCCGCGTCCTGCTTAAGGAGGTTTTAGCTACGCTAGATGATTGTGACCCCATGGTGGTCCCAGAAAAATTGTGTAAAATGGACAGGTTTTTAGAGGTCCCTGTATACACTGATGCGTTTCCGATCCCAAAGAGGGTGGCGGATATTGTGACTAAGGAGTGGGAGAGACCAGGTGTACCTTTTGTTCCCCCCCCCTATCTTTAAGAAAATGTTCCCCATAAGTGACCCCAGGCGAGACGCGTGGCAGACGGTCCCTAAGGTAGAGGGAGCAGTTTCAACACTTGCTAAGCGTACAACTATACCAATAGAAGACAGTTGTGGTTTTAAAGACCCTATGGATAAAAAATTGGAAGGTTTGCTGAAGAAAATGTTTGTTCAGCAAGGTTTCCTTCTCCAGCCAATTGCCTGCATTATTCCTGTAACTACTGCAGCAGCTTTTTGGTTTGAGGCGCTGGAGGAGTCGCTCCAGAGGGAGACTTCATATGACAAAGTCATGGATAGAATTCACGCTCTAAAGCTGGCTAATTCTTTTATCACTGATGCCGCTTTCCAATTAGCTAAGTTAGCGGCGAAAAATTCAGGTTTTGCCATTATGGCGCGAAGAGCGCTTTGGCTCAAATCATGGTCGGCTGACGTGTCGTCCAAAACAAAGTTACTAAACATTGCTTTCAAGGGAAAGACCCTTTTTGGTCCCGAGTTTAATTATTGCGGATATCACTGGGGGGAAGGGTCATGCCCTCCCGCAGGATAGACCGTTTAAGGCCAAAAACAAGGCTAATTTTCGCTCCTTTCGCAACTTCAGGAGCGGACCTGCTTCAACCTCTGCTGCCGCTAAGCAAGAGGGTAACGCTTCCCAGCCTAAAGCAACCTGGAAACCCTTGCAGGGCTGGAATAAGGGTAAACAGGCCAAGAAGCCTGCGTCTGCTGCCAAGACAGCATGAAGGGGTAGCCCCCGATCCAGAACCGGATCTAATAGGGGGCAGACTTTCTCTCTTTGCTCAGGCTTGGGCAAGAGATGTTCAAGATCCCTGGGCATTAGAAATTGTTGCTCAGGGGTATCTTCTAGAATTCAAGGACTCTCCCCCAAGGGGAAGGTTCCACATTTCTCGTTTGTCGTCAGACCAGACAAAGAAACAGGCGTTCTTACGCTGTGTAGAAGATCTTCTAAAGATGGGAGTGATACACCCAGTTCCAATTGCAGAACAAGGACTGGGTTTTTACTCAAACCTGTTTGTAGTTCCCAAAAAGGAAGGAACTTTCAGGCCAATCCTGGATCTAAAAATTCTAAACAAATTCCTCAGAGTTCCATCTTTCAAAATGGAAACCATTCGGACAATCTTGCCGATGATCCAGGAAGGTCAATATATGACTACCGTGGATCTTAAGGATGCGTACCTACATATTCCTATCCACAAAGATCATCATCAGTTCCTAAGGTTCGCCTTTCTGGACACGCATTACCAGTTCGTGGCCCTTCCTTTCGGGTTGGCCACCGCTCCCAGAATTTTCACAAAGGTGCTAGGGTCCCTTCTAGCGGTACTGAGACCGCGGGGTATTGCAGTAGCACCTTACCTAGACGACATCTTAATACAGGCGTCGTCTTTTCACAGAGCCAAGGCTCATACGGACATTGTTCTGGCTTTTCTAAGGTCTCACGGGTGGAAGGTGAACGTAGAAAAAAGTTCTCTGTCCCCGCTCACAAGGGTTCCCTTCCTGGGAACACTAATAGACTCGGTAGACATGAAAATCTTTCTGACAGAGGTCAGGAAGTCAAAACTTTTGAATACTTGCCGAGTTCTTCATTCCATTCCTCGGCCTTCTGTGGCTCAGTGCATGGAGGTAATTGGTTTAATGGTTGCGGCAATGGACGTGGTCCCTTTTGCCTGAATTCATCTAAGACCACTGCAACTGTGCATGCTCAAACAGTGGAATGGGGATTATGCAGATTTGTCTCCTCAAATACAAATGGACCAGAATACCAGAGACTCTCTTCTCTGGTGGTAGTCTCAGGGAATGAGTTTCCGCAGACCGGAGTGGATCATTGTCACGACCGATGCCAGTCTGTTAGGCTGGGGTGCGGTCTGGGACTCCCTGAAAGCTCAGGGTCTATGGTTTCGGGAAGAATCTCTTCTCCTGATAAACATTTTGGAACTGAGAGCGATATTCAATACGCTCCAGGCGTGGCCTCAACTAGCGGAGGCCAAATTCATCAGATTTCAGTTGGACAACATCACGACTGTAGCGTACATCAATCATCAGGGAGGAACAAAGAGTTCCCTAGCGATGAAGGAAGTAACCAAGATCATTAAATGGGCGGAGGATCACTCCTGCCATCTATCTGCAATTCACATCCCAGGAGTAGACAACTGGGAGGCGGATTTTCTGAGTCGTCAGACTTTCCATCCGGGGGAGTGGGAACTCCACCCGGAGGTTTTTGCTCAGCTGACCCAGCTATGGGGCATTCCAGAATTGGATCTGATGGCGTCCTGTTAGAACACCAAACTTCCCCTTTACGGATCCAGATCCAGGGATCCCAAGGCGGCATTGATAGATGCTTTAGTAGCGCCTTGGTCATTCAGTCCAGCTTATGTCTTTCCACCGTTTCCTCTTCTTCCTCGGCTAGTAGCTAGAATCAAACAGGAGAAGGCTTCGGTAATTCTGATAGCGCCTGCGTGGCCACGCAGGACTTGGTATGCAGACCTAGTGGACATGTCATCGGCTCCACCATGGAAACTGCCATCGAGGCAGGATCTTCTAATTCAAGGTCCATTCAAGCATCCAAATCTAGTTTCTCTGCAACTGACTGCCTGGAGATTGAACGCTTAATTCTAGCTAAGCGTGGGTTTTCTGAATCAGTTATAGATACTCTGATCCAGGCCAGAAAGCCTGTCACCAGGAAAATTTACCATAAGATATGGCGGAAGTATCTTTGTTGGTGTGAATCCAAGGGTTACTCGTGGAGTAAGGTTAGGATTCCAAGGATATTGTCTTTTCTCCAAGAAGGTTTGGAGAAAGGTTTGTCAGCTAGTTCCTTAAAGGGACAGATATCTGCTCTGTCTATCCTGTTACACAAGCGTCTGGCAGCTGTACCAGACGTTCAGGCGTTTGCACAGGCCTTAGTTAGAATCAAGCCTGTTTACAAACCGGTGGCTCCTCCATGGAGTCTAAATTTTGTTCTTTCAGTTCTTCAAGGGGTTCCGTTTGAACCTTTACATTCCATAGATATTAAGTTATTATCTTGGAAAGTTTTGTTTTTGGTAGCTATTTCTTCTGCTCGAAGAGTTTCTGAATTGTCTGCTTTGCAGTGTAATTCACCCTATCTGGTGTTCCATGCAAATAAGGTTGTTTTGCGTACCAAACCTGGTTTCCTTCCAAAAGTGGTTTCTAATAAGAATATTAACCAGGAAATTATTGTTCCTTCTCTGTGTCCTAATCCAGTTTCTAAGAAGGAACGACTGTTACACAATCTTGATGTGGTTCGTGCCTTAAAATTCTATTTAAAGGCAACTAAAGATTTCAGACAAACATCATCTTTGTTTGTTGTCTATTCTGGTAAGAGGAGAGGTCAGAAAGCGACTGCTACCTCTCTTTCCTTCTGGTTGAAAAGCATCATCCGATTGGCTTATGAGACTGCTGGACAGCAGCCTCCTGAACGAATTACAGCTCATTCCACTAGGGCTGTGGCTTCCACATGGGCTTTCAAGAATGAGGCTTCTGTTGAACAGATTTGTAAGGCAGCGACTTGGTCTTCACTGCATACATTTGCCAAATTTTACAAATTCGATACTTTTGCTTCTTCGGAGGCTACTTTTGGGGGAGAGGTTTTGCAAGCAGTGGTGCCTTCCATTTAGGTTACCTGACTTGTTCCCTCCCTTCATCCGTGTCCTAAAGCTATTGGTATCCCACAAGTAAGGATGAATCCGTGGACTGGATACACCATGTAAGAGAAAACAGAATTTATGCTTACCTGATAAATTACTTTCTCTTACGGTGTATCCAGTCCACGGCCCGCCCTGACAATTAAGTCAGGTTCAAATTTAATTTCGTAAAACTACAGTCACCACTGCACCCTATGGTTTCTCCTTTTTCTCCTAACCATCGGCCGAATGACTGGAGGGGGCGGAGCCTAAGGGGAGCTATATGGACAGCTCTGCTGTGTGCTCTCTTTGCCACTTCCTGTAGGGAATGAGAATATCCCACAAGTAAGGATGAATCCGTGGACTGGATACACCGTATGAGAAAGTAATTTATCAGGTAAGCATAAATTCTGTTTTTTAAATAAAGATGGCAAGAGAACAAAGAAAAATTGATAATAAAAGTAAATTAGAAAGTTGCTTAAAATTGCTGCTCTATCTGAATCATGAAAGAAAGGTTCAGTGTCCCTTTTAATGATTGCGGAAAAAAATAAACTTGGACGATTCATATAGAGAGTGTAATTTTAAGACACTTAAATTCACTGCTATTTTCAAATTGACTTTGTTCTTTTAGTATTCCTTGTTGGAAAAGAATATGTACATATCCTACACTACTGAAAAGCATATCTAGATAGTCTCAGGAGCAGCAATGCACTACTGAGAGTTAGCTGCTGGTTTGTTGCTACACACATATGCCTTTTTTCGATTGGCTCACCAGATGTGTTAAACTAGCTCCCAGTAGTTCATTGTTACTTTGGAGCTGAATTTAACTATGTGTTTTACCCCTTTGCAGGAGTTAAACACACAGTTACTGTATATACAAGGCAATAGTACAATAATAAAATGCTTGTTTTGAACTTTTATATCCCTTTAATGAGCACCAGCATTGAATTGATTTAGTGCAGGGGTCAGCAACCTACGGTCTGCATGCCGCATAAGGTACATCGGTAAATGTTAGGCCCCTCAGTGCCTGTGATAAAGTCACAGCACCCGGCCCGCAGGTATCCTAAATAAGACAATATCTGCTTGTCAATGCTGGTCTTATTTAGTTAAAGAAGGGACCTCATCTGGGAAGCGATGCGCAGCCCTTACACCGGCATTTCAGCTGATGCGCACTTACTAGTCATTGTCACAGATTGCCAGCCAATGTTCACACAGCATGTTCCCTTCATGTACGTGAGGGGGGCATGGTGAAAATATTATAAAAATACTTCTTGTGTCAGGTATAGGTCTTTAGTATCTTATTATTTTGCTGGAGGCATCATTGAAATATTAGATCTGGTCAATATTTAATCACTGCGATAGAAATGTTACGATAAGAAGTTACAAATTAGCTATTCTAGAGATATCTACATTCCAGTAACTCGTTCATCCTACGGTATTTATATAAATTTCTCAGATAAAAGGGACAGTCAACACTAAAATTGTTATTGTTTAAAAAGATAGATAATACCTTTACTAGCCATTCCCTAGTTTTGCACAACCAACATTGTTATATTAATAAACTTTATAACATTTAAACCTCTAGATTTCTGCCTGTTTCTAATCTACTAAAGACAGCTTCTTATCACATACTTCTTAATTAGCTTTTCACAACAGGGGATTGCTAGTTCATGTGGGCCATATAGATAACATTGTGCTCATGCCTGTTGAGTTATTTAAGAGTCAGCACAGCACTAATTGGCTAAAATGCAAGTCAATAGATAAATAAGAAGTCGTGATCAGGGCGCTGTCAGAAGATGCTTAGCTATAAGGTAATCACTGAGGTAAAAAATGTATTAATATAACTGTGTTGGTTATGCAAAACTAGGGAATGGGTACTAAAGGGATTATCTATCTTTTTAAACAGTAAACAATAACATTCTGGTGTAGACTGTCCCTTTTGTGGAGTTATAAAATCATGATTATAATAAAATATACTATTTCAAAGAAGAATTACATATTAAATATGTTCTTCATAGATAAAACATTTAGATATAAAATAAAATAATAAATCTATCGCCAAATCATTATTTCTTTAAGTTTATGGTGTGTATTTATAAAATATAGAATATGGAATAAAGAGTTATAAATGAAATTAACTTAGATAGGATTAGTCAGAATTTAGTTAGTAATGGGTTAATGTTTTTTTTAAGGACAATGTATTTAGGACTGTGATATGTACAGTCAGTTGCTGTTGTCAATCAAAACACTGCTACTTACTGCTAGCTAAACACTTATTATTATTAACACCCTATAGACTGCGCATGAACAAGTTAAAATAGTATTTTCTATATGTCAGCGAAAATTATAAAGTCTTTTAAGGAAGTTAAAATATATAAAGATAGCTTTTCATTTATGGTATGCTTTAATTTAATTTTCTTAAAATGTATATATAAGCTTTACATTTGTAAGAAGCTATTGTTATCTGTTGCCTTCAGATCTCAAGGTATGTATTAATCTTGTTGTGATTAATAAATGATTTATGTCAACTAATATTTGATAAATATGAGTATTAATTTAATCTGTTAGATAACCCAGATTGAATATTTGTCTATAGCTAGTTTTATATATAGCCAAGGCATATTAATAGTCCTATTAAGAATAATTCTTACAGCATCTCTTTTTCTATCCTCTTTTGCGAGAATCATACATATACATCTGTTGCTAAACACTCATTTAGTGACAGCCCTAAGACTGAGGTATACGACACTTTGGGTGCTCACTGTAGCAGGTTCCTTGGTGAGTTTTAAATAGTAGAAAGAACACCAGCACTCATTGGGTGTAAGTGCAAGCAAAAAGCTTTAATAAAATGACGTTTCAGGGTATTCACCCCTTCCTCAGACTAACAACACAGTGTCTAAAAAACCCATATAAAGCATGGGGTCCCTCTCCCTAAGTTATAACACCCACTTTCAAAACAAGTATTAATTGTTACAAAAGTATGTATATTAAAACATTCCTGACAAATTCATAGTGAATGTGTAAAACCAGAAGAAGAGGCGCCTCATAGGGTAATAACGTCAAGCAGTAGGGGTGATTACATTGACAGACAAAGTCCCTCTCACATATGTAATAGCACACACAGTGCTATAATCAGCAGACCGAGACCTCAAAGATTCCCCCGGCAGACTCGCTCACGATATCCGGCTGGCAGTCACGTGATAGGCATCCACTAATGGCAAGAGAACCCTCTGGTCATGTCGAAGGATACGTCCTGTAAACTGTCCACCAATCAACCGGCAGCAATCACCGGAGCGTGAGAAAACAAGGGAAACCCTCGGATGGAGAGTAAACACAGAGCGAGGATAGACTAAAATCAGTTTATTCAAACAATTAGGTAAAAACGGCGTGTTTCTCGGCCATAGTGCCGTTTAATCAGGTTGTGCAAATGTTAAAAACCCTGCTCTATATAAACCCTCCCCTTGACCAATCAATGATTAATGCGACCACACACCCTAAAATGGATGTCACGCCTCCAAAGCAAAAATTAACATACATCATAATGAAACCCATATCAAATTATCGATCTAATCTAAGAAAAACTAAATTAAATACTTTACAGGTATACCCCGCTCATACAGCGGGTTAGGGACCGGAGCCCCGCTGTAAAGTGAAAACCGACTTAAAGTGAAAAAAGGCAGTTTTAGCTTTCTTTTCACTTGCCAGTGTGTTTAAAAACTTGAAAACATGTTTGAACTAACATATATTAGGGGTGCAATAGTGCTATGTTTAGTTTAACACTCGCACAGCACAGTATTCAATAAATACTGTACCTGTAAAATAGTGACAATTACTGTAGTACAATTTGCCAGACGATAGCACTGAGACACAGATTGCACTGTAATGATGTAAACATAGTGAACTAAGCATAACAAAATGGTGCCAGTAACTTTTCTCGCAATCTCACAATGATCACAGCACTGTTTCAAAATCCTTGGAGGCTGAACTTCAGCTCCACAAAGCGCTGTATTAGCGAAGCGCTGTAAAGTAAAGCGCTGTAAAGTGAGGTATACCTGTATATGCTTATAGTATAACTTAAGGTATTAGTGAACCAATGCAAAGTGTGTATATAGATATAAAACGAGAACCAAATCCTAGGTGATAGTTACATTATTACAGTTCACATTTAAAACCCCATAGTCTGTCAAGTAGCGATCCTAAGAATAGATTGTATATTTCTAGTCATCAAATACTTGTTTAGTACCATGAAAGATGCACCATTTATCGTCAGAATTTACCAAAACAGATTTGATTTCTGAAAAATGTGCAGGATTTCTTCTGTTAAGTGTGATCAGTCCACGGGTCATCATTACTTCTGGGATATTACTCCTCCCCAACAGGAAGTGCAAGAGGATTCACCCAGCAGAGCTGTATATAGCTCCTCCCCTCTACGTCACTCCCAGTCATTCTCTTGCACCCAACGACTAGATAGGATGTGTGAGAGGACTATGGTGATTTTATTTAGTTTTATTTCTTCAATCAAAAGTTTGTTATATTTTAATAGCACCGGAGTGTGTTATTCCTTCTCTGGTAGAATTTGAAGAAGAATCTACCAGAGTTTTTACTATGATTTTAGCCGGAGTAGTTAAGATCATATTGCTGTTTCTCGGCCATCTGAGGAGAGGTAAACTTCAGATCAGGGGACAGCGGGCAGGTTAATCTGCAAAGAGGTATGTAGCAGTTTTTATTTTCTGACAATGGAATTGATGAGAAAATCCTGCCATACCGATATAATATCATGTATGTATATTTTACATTTGAGTATTCTGGGGAATGGTACTTCACTGGAATTACACTGTGTATATAAACTTTAGCCTATTTGCAAGCAACAGGCTTTTTATTAATTTATGTTAAACGTTTTTGCTGGAATGTAAAATCGTTTTCATTTTCTGAGGTACTGGGTGAATAAAATGTTTGGGCACTATTTTTCCACTTGGCAGTTGCTTGATCTAATTCTGACAGTTTACTGATCTCTCTCACTGCTGTGTGTGAGGGGGAGGGGCCTTTTTTGGCGCTTTTGCTACGCATCAAAAATTTCAGTCAGAAAGTCATTGTTGTTTTCCTGCATGTTCCGGTTCATCTCTACAGAACTCAGGGGTCTTCAAAGCTTGTTTGAGGGAAGTAAACTTCACAACAGAGCTGTGAGATTGTAGTTGACTGTGATAAAAAACGTTTATTCTTAAAAAAAATTTAGGCCATCAGGGTTAGTTATTCTTTGCTAATGGGAACAAGCCTTTGCTAAAATTGTGTTTTGTTTTACAAAGTTTGATGCTGTAACCTTTTCAGTTTATTGATTTCAACTGTCATATATCTTTCTGTGCTTCTTAGGCACAGTACGTTTTGCATTGTATTTTACTTGTATAATATTTCCAAGTTGCAAGTTTAGTTGCTAGTGTGTTAAACATGTCTGATTCAAAGGATGAGACCTGTACTATTTGTACTAACGCCAAAGTGGAGCCCAATAGAAATTTATGTACTAACTGTATTGATGCTACTTTAAATAAAAGTCAATCTGTACAAATTGAACAAATTTCACCAAACAACGAGGGGAGAGTTATGCCGACTAACTCGCCTCACGTGACAGTACCTACATCTCCCGCTCAGGAGGTGCGCGATATTGTGGCGCCCAGTACATCTGGGCGGCCATTTCAAATAACATTACAAGATATGGCTACTGTTATGACTGAGGTTTTGGCTAAATTACCAGAGCTAAGAGGCAAGCGTGATCACTCTGGGGTGAGGACAGAGTGCGCTGATAATGCTAGGGCCATATCAGATACTGCGTCACAATTTGCAGAACATGAGGACGGAGAGCTTCATTCTGCGGCTGACGGTTCTGATCCAAACAGATTGGATTCAGATATTTCAAATTTTAAATTTAAGCTGGAAAACCTCCGTGTATTACTAGGGGAGGTGTTAGCGGCTCTGAATGATTGTAACACAGTTGCAATACCAGAGAAAATGTGTAGGTTGGATAAATATTTTGCTGTACCAACAAGTACTGACGTTTTTCCTATACCTAAGAGACTAACTGAAATTATTACTAAGGAGTGGGATAGACCCGGTGTGCCGTTCTCACCCCCTCCGATATTTAGAAAGATGTTTCCAATAGACACCACCACACGGGACTTATGGCAAACGGTCCCTAAGGTGGAGGGAGCAGTTTCTACTTTAGCTAAGCGTACCACTATCCCGGTAGAGGATAGCTGTGCCTTTTCAGATCCAATGGATAAAAAGTTAGAGGGTTACCTTAAGAAAATGTTTGTTCAACAAGGTTTTATATTGCAACCCCTTGCATGCATTGCGCCGGTCACGGCTGCAGCGGCATTCTGGATTGAGTCTCTGGAAGAGAACCTTAGTTCAGCTACTCTGGACGACATTTCGGACAGGCTTAGAATCCTTAAGCTAGCTAATTCATTCATTTCGGAAGCCGTAGTACATTTAACTAAACTTACGGCTAAGAATTCCGGATTCGCCATTCAGGCGCGCAGAGCACTGTGGCTAAAATCCTGGTCAGCTGATGTAACTTCTAAGTCCAAATTACTTAATATACCTTTCAAAGGGCAGACCTTATTTGGGCCCGGTTTGAAAGAGATTATCGCTGACATTACAGGAGGTAAGGGCCACGCCCTGCCTCAAGACAGAGTCAAACCTAAGGCTAGACAGTCTAATTTTCGTTCCTTTCGGAATTTCAAAGCAGGAGCAGCATCAACTTCCACTGCTCCAAAACAAGAAGGATCTGTTACTCGCTACAGACAAGGCTGGAGACCTAACCAGTCCTGGAACAAGGGCAAGCAGGCCAGGAAACCTGCTGCTGCCCCTAAAACAGCATGAATTGAGGGCCCCCGATCCGGGATCGGATCTAGTGGGGGGCAGACTTTCTCTCTTCGCCCAGGCTTGGGCAAGAGATGTCCAGGATCCCTGGGCGCTAGAGATAATATCTCAGGGATACCTTCTGGACTTCAAATACTCTCCTCCAAGAGAGAGATTTCATCTGTCAAGGTTGTCAACAAACCAAACAAAGAAAGAAGCGTTTCTACGCTGCGTACAAGAACTTTTGTTAATGGGAGTAATCCATCCAGTTCCACGGTCGGAACAGGGACAAGGGTTTTACTCAAATCTGTTTGTGGTTCCCAAAAAAGAGGGAACTTTCAGACCAATCCTGGATTTAAAGATCCTAAACAAATTCCTAAGAGTTCCATCGTTCAAAATGGAGACTATTCGGACAATTTTACCCATGATCCAAGAAGGTCAGTACATGACCACAGTGGATTTAAAGGATGCTTACCTTCACATACCGATTCACAAAGATCATTACCGGTATCTAAGGTTTGCCTTTCTAGACAGGCATTACCAGTTTGTAGCTCTTCCATTCGGATTGGCTACAGCTCCAAGAATCTTCACAAAGGTTCTGGGTGCTCTTCTGGCGGTACTAAGACCGCGGGGAATCTCGGTAGCTCCGTACCTAGACGACATTCTGATACAAGCTTCAAGCTTTCAAACTGCCAAGTCTCATACAGAGTTAGTACTGGCTTTTCTAAGGTCACATGGATGGAAGGTGAACGAAAAGAAAAGTTCACTCGTTCCACTCACAAGAGTTCCCTTCCTGGGGACTCTTATAGATTCTGTAGAAATGAAGATTTACCTGACAGAGGACAGGTTAACAAGACTTCAAAGTGCTTGCCGCACCCTTCATTCCATTCAACACCCGTCAGTGGCTCAATGCATGGAGGTAATCGGCTTAATGGTAGCGGCAATGGACATAGTACCCTTTGCTCGCTTACACCTCAGACCACTGCAACTGTGCATGCTAAGTCAGTGGAATGGGGATTACTCAGACTTGTCCCCTTCTCTGAATCTGGATCAAGAGACCAGAAATTCTCTTCTATGGTGGCTTTCTCGGCCACATCTGTCCAGGGGGATGCCATTCAGCAGACCAGACTGGACAATTGTAACAACAGACGCCAGCCTTCTAGGTTGGGGTGCCGTCTGGAATTCTCTGAAGGCTCAGGGACAATGGAGTCAGGAGGAGAGTCTCCTGCCAATAAACATTCTGGAATTGAGAGCAGTTCTCAATGCCCTCCTGGCTTGGCCCCAGTTGACAACTCGGGGGTTCATCAGGTTTCAGTCGGACAACATCACGACGGTAGCTTACATCAACCATCAGGGAGGGACAAGAAGCTCCCTAGCAATGATGGAAGTATCAAAGATAATTCGCTGGGCAGAGTCTCACTCTTGCCACCTGTCAGCAATCCACATTCCGGGAGTGGAGAACTGGGAGGCGGATTTCTTAAGTCGTCAGACTTTTCATCCGGGGGAGTGGGAACTTCATCCGGAGGTCTTTGCCCAAATACTTCGACGTTGGGGCAAACCAGAGATAGATCTCATGGCGTCTCGGCAGAATGCCAAGCTTCCTCGTTACGGGTCCAGATCCAGGGATCCAGGAGCAGTCCTGATAGATGCCCTGACAGCACCTTGGGACTTCAGGATGGCTTATGTGTTTCCACCCTTCCCGTTGCTTCCTCGATTGATTGCCAGAATCAAACAGGAGAGAGCATCAGTGATTCTAATAGCACCTGCATGGCCACGCAGGACTTGGTATGCAGACCTGGTGGACATGTCATCCTGTCCACCTTGGTCTCTACCTCTGAAACAGGACCTCCTGATACAGGGTCCTTTCAAACATCAAAATCTAACTTCTCTGAAGCTGACTGCTTGGAAATTGAACGTTTGATTTTATCAAGACGTGGGTTTTCTGAGTCAGTTATTGACACCTTAATACAGGCTAGGAAGCCTGTCACCAGAAGGATTTACCATAAGATATGGCGTAAATACCTATATTGGTGTGAATCCAAAGATTACTCTTGGAGTAAGGTTAGGATTCCTAGGATATTGTCTTTTCTACAAGAAGGTTTAGAAAAGGGTTTATCTGCTAGTTCATTAAAGGGACAGATCTCAGCTCTGTCCATTCTGTTACACAAACGTCTGTCAGAAGTGCCAGACGTTCAAGCTTTTTGTCAGGCTTTGGCTAGGATTAAGCCTGTGTTTAAAACTGTTGCTCCGCCATGGAGTTTAAACCTTGTTCTTAACGTTTTACAGGGCGTTCCGTTTGAACCCCTCCATTCCATTGATATAAAGTTGTTATCTTGGAAAGTTCTATTTTTAATGGCTATTTCCTCGGCTCGAAGAGTCTCTGAATTATCAGCCTTACATTGTGATTCTCCTTATTTGATTTTTCATTCGGATAAGGTAGTTCTGCGTACTAAACCTGGGTTCTTACCTAAGGTAGTCACTAACAGGAATATCAATCAAGAGATTGTTGTTCCTTCTTTGTGTCCAAATCCTTCTTCGAAGAAGGAACGTCTACTGCACAATCTGGACGTAGTTCGTGCCCTAAAATTTTACTTACAGGCAACTAAGGAATTTCGACAAACGTCTTCTCTGTTTGTCGTTTACTCTGGTCAGAGGAGAGGTCAAAAGGCTTCTGCTACCTCTCTTTCCTTTTGGCTTCGTAGCATAATACGTTTAGCTTATGAGACTGCTGGACAGCAGCCTCCTGAAAGAATTACAGCTCATTCTACTAGAGCTGTGGCTTCCACTTGGGCCTTCAAGAATGAGGCCTCTGTTGAACAGATTTGCAAGGCTGCAACTTGGTCTTCGCTTCATACTTTTTCCAAATTTTACAAATTTGACACTTTTGCTTCCTCGGAGGCTATTTTTGGGAGAAAGGTTCTTCAGGCAGTGGTTCCTTCTGTATAAAGAGCCTGCCTATCCCTCCCGTCATCCGTGTACTTTTGCTTTGGTATTGGTATCCCAGAAGTAATGATGACCCGTGGACTGATCACACTTAACAGAAGAAAACATAATTTATGCTTACCTGATAAATTCCTTTCTTCTGTAGTGTGATCAGTCCATTTTTTAAGGCAGGTAAATATTTTTTAAATTATACTCCAGTCACCACTACACCCTTGGTTTCTCCTTTCTCGTTGGTCCTTGGTCGATTGACTGGGAGTGACGTAGAGGGGAGGAGCTATATACAGCTCTGCTGGGTGAATCCTCTTGCACTTCCTGTTGGGGAGGAGTAATATCCCAGAAGTAATGATGACCCGTGGACTGATCACACTACAGAAGAAAGGAATTTATCAGGTAAGCATAAATTATGTTTTTGACATAGTCTTGTCTCAAAATAGGTGAATTAACCCTTGCTGATCCTGTAATGCTATCATCATTCTTCATAAGGACTATTATTCTTGAAGTGTGACAATATGTATAATGTGCTCAATCATAAAGGGTGAGAGTGATCAAGAAGCGTGTAATACGGAGTGTACATGATTAGAGTGACATGTCATATTACATTCGAAAAAGTTATAGTGACCTATGACATGTTGCGTTGTTATGCAAGAAAAAAGTGTATATTTAAAGGGACAGTCAACACCAGAATTTTTGTTGTTTAAAAAGATAGATAATCCTTTAATTACCAATTCCCCAGTTTTGCATAACCAACACAGTTATAATTATACACGTTTTACCTCTGTAATTACCTTGTATCTAAGCCTCAGCAGACTGCCCCCTTATTTCAGTTCTTTTGACAGACTTGCATTTTAGCCAATCAGAGGGGTCTCCATGGTAAATTCATGTGCATGAGCTCAATGTTATCTAAATGAAACACATGAACTAATGCCCTCTAGTGGTGAAAAACGATCATAATGCTTTTAGATTAGAGGCGACCTTCAAGGTCTGAAATTAGCATATGAACCTCCTAGGTTTAGCTTTCAACTAAAAATACCAAGAGAACAAAGCAAAATTAGTAATAACAGTAAATTGGAAAGTTGTTTAAAATTACATGCCCTATCTGAATCATGAAAGTTTTTTTAAAAAAAGATATATAGATTTCTATTTATATTTATATATCTATTTATATAGAAATGTGTGAATTTGAATGTGTAAAAACAAAATATCTACAAAGTCATAAACATACGTATGGTGTGAACAAACAAATTGTTATACTTGGGAGTAACCATATGATTAAATATTTGGTTTAACCCCTTCGCTACCGGGACTTTTAGAGAGGAATTTGCCCAAAATACCAGAGAATTTTTTTTTTTTTTTTAGCAATTTTGCTATCACTCCATTTAAACAGAAATAGAGCCTTGTTTTTTTTAATTTTTTTTTATTATTTACCTGTCAAAACTATATATTTTTTTTAAAGTAGACATCCCAAGGTATTGATCTATGCTGATTTTGGTATATTTCATGACACCATTTCACCGTCAAATGTGATCAAATATATATATATATATATATATTCTTTCCAAGAACGTAGGCACTCACTGGTCTTGTGAAAAAGTTCATTTATTAATCCGTAGAAAAAAAGTTACATTTACATGACGTTTCGGTACATTCCTGTACCTTTATCAAATGTAGCAAAGATGAAATATTAAAACTTCCTGAAATTTTAATATTTCATCTTTGCTACATGTGATAAAGGTACAGGAATATATACGTAATATACATGTACTAGAAAAAATGCTTCTAATAAATGCTAAACCTGTTTCAAAAGTGTATTTAAGTATGCACTTTCCCACCTGGGTGCTAAGCTTTTTTTTTTTTTTTTTTGAAAAACATTTTTTTAACTTTTTTTTTTTTTGTATCCCCAAGACTTACACTATTTTAAAGGTTCGGCGATTACCTTTCCAACGGTGGGTCTTGGGGGTCTGTAGCTGCTTAGATGCCTGAGATACAGGCTTCTAAGCAGCATGCCCCCTGCTCCTATACTTAACATTGTTAAGTATAAATAAAGTTGCGCGGTGACGTCATCGCGCATAACGTGAAGCCCCGTGAAGCCTGTCACTATGCAGGCCTGATCGCTGGCGTAGGAGCGGGTGGGAGCCCCCAGATCACCCTCAAGGTGGGAGAGTGCTAGCGACGGCTCTGAGCCGTCGTTAGCACCAGAGTGGGAAACTCTGCGACGGCTCAGAGCCGTCGTTAGCAGTCAAGGAGTTAGGCACTGTATCTTGTGTCAGCCAATAGCCTGTATTCTGTTTTTGTAGCATTGATCTGCTAATCTACAGCCATTGGTTCTTCCTTGCTATATATTTTAGAAAAAAACAGGGGTTTAAACTTCTGTCTTCTTCTGAGCCTCATTAAGCAATTTCACCATTTCATATTGCGATGAGCCAACTTTTTAATTCTTACATTTTTTGGCATTTATGTACTTAAACCTTTTGTGATTTGTTTTGCTTTCTTTAGCTATCTGTTTTTTATTTTCTAGCTATATCATTCTATTGCTCTTTTGCAGGTTCAGTGTATAAGATTTCACTGACCCTTCTGACTGATACATTTTAAATGCCATATTCTTTTTATTTCCTGACTGACCCTTCTACTAAGCCATGCTGGTTTTAATAGGTGTATTTGATATTATTTTACTAATGGTATATGTGGAGCAGTGAATTTGTTAATGTTGCTTTAAAGGGGCATTCCGGTCAAAATTGAACTGCATGTAGATTAATTGGATTCCACATGGACGCATTTCAGTTTCAAATAGAAGAATTTTTGTAATATACATGTACTAGAAAAAATGCTTCTAATAAATGCTAAACCTGTTTCAAAAGTGTATTTAAGTATGCACCGTGCACCAGCATTTTAAACAAAGCACTTACTCAGAGAGTCTAAGGTGCTTGTACCATCTTGTAATTACTCAATTTGTTAATTGCTGACAAGATTACAAGCCCCACTGGTGCTCTGTACAGCTGCAGTATATAACATGCTGGTGCACTTTGAATATTTAGCTATGCTTCACATGCACGAGCAGAGAGAAATGCTAACACTAAAACAGTGCTAACCTTTACTAGAAGTATGTTTGCCAATACATGTATATTGCAAATATGTTTCTACTCAAAGATGTAATTTTGGCTGGAATATCCCTTTAAAGATGTTTCACTTTGTTCTTTCTAGAGAAAAGCTCACAGTCAATGCCTGTAGCCTGCTTATATAGGCTTTTCTAAACTTAAGTGTTTTGGTAAAAACCACACCATTTCCCAAGTGCTTACTCGTTTACTGCGTGAAAGAGCTCTACATTATTAGTTATTACCAGATCCATACAGGTATCCATTCTGGTTGGTGTCTCTCCTAGCTGAGTCATGAAGCCATCATTTAGCAGGTTCAAAAACGTTTTCCCTTTAACTGAACCAGAGCAAGAAGTGCAATTCAATATGAGCTCTTAAATTTCGCTAACCGATGCTGCATTGTGGGTGGCAATGATTGTCAAACAGGTTTCCTGTCGCATACTTTTTAAAATAAACCTGAAAATGTTGAAAATGTTTAGAAACTCCACTAAGTATGGGGCTTATTTCTTATCCCTGTATAACTTTTTGGTATACACATTCATATTATTCATTAGTAACTTCACGGTAAACCTCATACAAAAATAAATAACATACTGGACTATTTTATTGTCTAATGTATGACATCTTCCAGGATTCTTCCTTGATTTATCATCAGTCAAGTATGATTTACATCTGACTTATGCGCTCTGTAATATCAGAATGTGTAAATCAAGTAACAGTCTGTAATTACGGTTTAATAGTTTCTGATTGGAGTCTGCTAACCATCTGGTTTCCTACTTAGTCATATTCTTGAGATGTTTAATGGAGAAGCCTTTTTTTTTTATATCAGTACATAATCTAAGGGAAGACAAAAAATAAATCACTTTTAGTTTAAATTCTTTTTGAGTATTAAAGAATGTTTTCAGAGGTTTGCACTAATGTTAGATGTCTGCAAGAGATATCGGTTCCATATCCTGCTGGGTTCCTGGCAAGTCTGGTTAAGAAAATGTTCAGACTATATTAAAACATTTCAGGTGGTACAAAATATCACTTCTTCCTAGTTCATTCAATTAAAAGGATGGCAAACAATGTTGTTGTTTACAAGACATGCATTCAAATCTGTGCTTTGCCACAATGCAGGGTGTGTAGTGTTTAAAATTAGATGGCGCCAAGTTTTTGTTTTTTCAACCAATTACTGCTTTTTGAACGTCAGCCGCCTGCCCCTGCTTGGATTCTTTTTTTATTTATTTTTTTAAATCTGCTGATTCGGCCAATCTGAAAGCATGCCACACTTCAAATTCAGTATGAAAAGTCCCACTCTTTTAGACTTTTTATTATCCCCACGCTCTTGAGTCTTTCTTAGCCAGGTTGATGAACATGTGTGGTGAAAGTTGTTTTACCATATTAATCAACTATTCATGCGCAGTCACCCATGAGTGTGCAAATTTATAATAACATGCTACAATGTGTAAGAACATTATTTCTCTTGTAAGGTGTATCCAGTCCACGGATCATCCATTACTTGTGGGATATTCTCCTTCCCAACAGGAAGCTGCAAGAGGATCACCCACAGCAGAGCAGTCTATATAGCTCCTCCCCTAATTGCCACTACCAGTCATTCTCTTGCAGCTCTCGACACGATAGGAAGTAGCTAGAGAGATGTGGTGAATTTATGTAGTTTATCTTCAACCTGGCTTATGTGTTTCCACCGTTTCCTCTGCTCCCTCGTCTGATTGCCAAGATCAAACAGGAGAGAGCATCGGTAATTTTGATAGCACCTGCGTGGCCACGCAGGACTTGGTATGCAGATCTGGTGGACATGTCATCCTTTCCACCATGGACTCTGCCTCTGAGGCAGGACCTTCTACTTCAGGGTCCTTTCAACCATCCAAATCTAATTTCTCTGCGGCTGACTGCTTGGAGATTGAACGCTTGATTTTATCAAAGCGTGGTTCCTCCGAGTCGGTAATTGATACCTTAATACAGGCGCGAAAGCCTGTCACCAGGAAAATCTATCATAAGATATGGTGTAAATATCTTCATTGGTGTGAATCCAAGGGTTACTCATGGAGTAAGGTCAGGATTCCTAGGATATTATCTTTTCTCCAAGAAGGATTGGAGAAGGGTTTGTCAGCTAGTTCCCTAAAAGGACAGATTTCTGCTCTGTCTATTCTTTTGCACAAACGTCTGGCTGAGCTTCCAGACGTGCATGCGTTTTGTCAGGCTTTAGTCAGAATCAACCCTGTGTTTAAACCTGTTGCTCCGCCTTGGAGTTTAAATTTAGTTCTTAAGGTTCTTCAAGGGGTTCCGTTTGAACCTTTGCATTCCATAGATATTAAGCTCTTATCCTGGAAGGTTCTGTTTTTAGTAGCTATCTCCTTGGCTCGAAGAGTTTCGGAATTATCTGCTTTACAATGTGATTCCCCTTATCTCATTTTTCATGCACATAAGGTAGTGTTACGTACCAAACCTGTTTTTTTACCTAAGGTGGTATCTAATAAAAATATCAATCAGGAGATTGTTGTACCGTCACTGTGTCCTAATCCTTCTTCAAAGAAGGAACGTCTTTTACACAATCTTGACGTGGTTCGTGCTTTAAAGTTTTATTTACAAGCTACTAAAGATTTTCGTCAAACATCTGCATTGTTGTCTACTCTGGACAGAGGAGAGGCCAAAAGGCTTCGGCAACCTCTCTTTCTTTTGGCTAAGGAGTATAATACGCTTAGCTTATGAGACTGCTGGCCAGCAGCCTCCTGAAAGGATTACAGCTCATTCTACTAGAGCGGTAGCTTCCACATAGGTTTTTAAAATTTGATACTTTTGCTTCTTCGGAGGCTATTTTTGGGAGAAAGGTCTTGCAGGCAGTGGTGCCTTCCGTTTAAGCGCCTGCCTTGTCCCTCCCTTCATCCGTGTCCTATAGCTTTGGTATTGGTATCCCACAAGTAATGGATGATCCGTGGACTGGATACACCTTACAAGAGAAAACATAATTTATGCTTACCTGATAAATTTATTTCTCTTGTGGTGTATCCAGTCCACGGCCCGTCCTGTCATTTTAAGGCATGTGTTTTTTATTTTTAAACTACAGTCACCACTGCACCCTATAGTTTCTCCTTTCTCTTGCTTGTCTTCGGTCGAATGACTGGTAGTGGCAGTTAGGGGAGGAGCTATATAGACAGCTCTGCTGTGGGTGATCCTCTTGCAGCTTCCTGTTGGGAAGGAGAATATCCCACAAGTAATGGATGATCCGTGGACTGGATACATCACAAGAGAAATAAATTTATCAGGTAAGCATAAATTATGTTTTTATTGTGCTATTGGTTGCATGCTTCTTCTGAGCCTACCTAGATATGCTTGCCTGTATTGTAATTACAGATTAGTGCCTTCTGTACATATATCTTGGCATCAATATGTAAAGTTGACAGTGTGTGTTCTGTGAGCAGGCTACTCTAATATCTAATCCTTTAACTGCACATATATGATTTCAGCACGAATTGTTATGTGCAGTTAATGAGAATGCTTTTCATATCATGATTGTTGTTGTTATTTATAACTGTCAATTATGAGATTATAACAGCAATGTTGGCAGTGACCTTATTATTTTGCATTGGAGGGATTTATCCTATTTTAAGGCATATATATGTATTATACATATGTGTGCATATCCAGACATACATACACATATATTTATATATGGTGTTCAGTTATCTATATATTTAAATTTTGCTTTTCTATTTTCTGCCTTTGTAATTTTGGTATAGTGTGTATATACATCTTAACCATATCTGAGTGTATACAATTTATTTCTTAATTTATAATGTTAGTATTTATAATTAATTCCCAATAGAAACAGAAATGGTGACATGGGGGTTATAGTCCAAGTTCCTATGGAAGATCAAGTTACAGGGTTTTTCTCCAACCTTTTCATCTTTACAAAGAAGGAGGGGACTTTCAGACTCATTTTGCATCTGAAAACCATTAACAAGTTTTTGAGGGGTCTCTCATTCAAGATGGAAACTATCAGCACGATCCTTCCGTTAGATTAACAGCGGCACTTTATGTGAACCATAGATTTGAAGGATTCTTACTTTAACATCCCTATTCACAGAGAGCATAATCATCTTCATTTTGCTTTTCCATACAGACATTACTGGTTTGTAGCCCTTTGTTTTGGATTAGCAGCAGCTCCCAGGATTTTAACCAAGTTCTGGTGGTTTAGGTATAGCTATAGCACCATACCGAGACAATATTTTGGTTGAGGCACCATCTTTACCTTTATGGACTGCTCATACCGTAAAACTACTATGGTTTCTTCACAGTCGTGGCTTGAAAGTAAATGTTGTGGAGAGTTCTTTGATTCCTTTGAAAAGAGGTTCCTTCCTGGGTGTGATAATATATTCTATTACCATGCGGATGTACTTCACAGATCAACTCAATCTCAAGCTTCAGTTAGCTTGTCAAAATCTTCAGTCTGTAACTTTTGCTTCAGTGGCTCAATGTATGGAGGTGGTGGGTCTGATAGTTGCTGCCATACCCTTTTCAAGGGTTCACTTCATCTTTGTCCTCTTCAGCTCTGCATGTTAAGGCAGTGAAATGGGGATTACACCATTCTATCTCAGTTAATTTGGTTGGATTAGTTAGTCAGGTAGTCCCTTTTTCTGGTGAATGTCAAAATATCCTGTTTTTCAGGGAATTTCCTTTCTTTGTTCGTCCTGAGAAATAATCGCCATAGGTGCAAGTCTCTCGAGTTGGGGGCACGGTCTGGGGTCTTTGGAAGTGTCAACAAGTTTGGTCTTCTCAAGAGGCAAGGTTACCAATCCATGTATTAAAACTACTCGCGATCTTCTGGGAGCTCCAGACTTGGCCTCTTTTAAGGTCAGATTAATTTATATGTTTTGCAATCTGAGATCATAACTATGGTAGCCTGTATCAATCACCAAGGAGGTACCCGCAGTCCCCTAGCAATGAAGGAGATATCTTGCATTCTATCTTGGGTGGAATCATTGTACGATCTCGGCAATTCACATTCCCAGAGTCAACAATTGGGAAGCGGATTACTTAATTTGCCAAGCTCTTCATTTTGGCGAATGGTCCCACCATTAGGACAATATCGGGCAGTTGGTTTCAACGTTGGGGCCTTCCACATGATAGACCTAATGGTGTCTCATCTGATTTACAAGCTATCCAGTTTTGGAGCAATGTTTAGAGACCCCCAGTCTGAACTGATAGAGGCATTAGCAGTTCCTTGGCCATTCCATCAATTGTTTTTTTTTCAAGATGAATAACTCCGATCATACATGAACACACTTCAGCAATTTTTTACATGCACATTATAGTTTTTGTTTTGTTTTTGCCTAAAGTGGTTTCTTCAGAGAATAATAACCAGTAAATTGTAATCCCTTCTCTGTGTCCTAATCTAAAAAGTTCTTATGAAAAGTTGTTACACTATTTGGATGTGGTTAGAGCTTTAAAATATCTACAAGCTATTAAGGGTTTTTATCAGTACTCAGGTTTGTTTGTTAGTTAATTTTCAGGTAACTGCAAGGGCTACAGTTGTTTCCTTATATTTTTGACTGAAAAGTTTGATTCATAAAGCTTACTTGGAGGCGGGACAGTCTCTTCCTTATTGTATTACAGCTTATTCATCGCGTTCAGTGCCTATTTTCTGGGCATTTAAGAATGAGGCTTTAGTAGATCAGTTTTTTTTTTTACAAAGTTTTATCATTTTAATGTGTTTGCCTCGGCTGAGGCAGCTTTTAGCAGGAAAGTTCTTCAGGCTGTTTTTTCAGATATCTTTTTTTGTCCCACCAATTTTTCGTGGACTCCACAGCTTTGTCCCAACAGTAAGAAATGGTGGACTCCACAGCTTAAAGGGACAGTATACACTCATTTTCATATAACTGCATGTAATAGACACTACTATAAAGAATAAGATGCACACATACTGATATAAAAATCCAGTATAAAATCGTTTAAAAACTTACTTAGAAGCTTTCAGTTTAGCTCTGTTGAAAAGGTAGTTGGAAAGCCCACTGCAAGTGGCAAATAAGACACTCCCCCTCCCTTCTTTTGCATATGAAAAGACTCTTTACACAAACAGGAGCAAGCTGGAGAAGGTAGCTGACGGTATTCTCATAAAACTTTGGGGCTTGGTTAGGAATCTGAAAATCAGAGCAATGTTATTTAAAAATAAGCAAAATTATACATTTTTAAAAAAAACAAAACTTTATGGGCTTTATAAATAGATCGTCTACAAAACATTTATGCAAAGAAAAAATGAGTGTATAATGGCCCTTTAAGAATGAAAACATATTTTATTCTTACCTGGTAAATTAATTTCTTTCTTGGTGATGAGTCATGAGCCTGCACAATTTATTTTTGTTCTAGTTGACAGCAGTTCTAGTTTGCACTTTTTTTTACCCTACTTGTCTTTCCTACTTTCTGTATTTTTGCTTTACAATAGACTGGGAGGTACAGGAAAGTGGGAGGGTTTGTATGGTATAGGGTATCTTTGCCTTCTTCTGGTGGCCAGGTCAATTCCCAACAGTAAGGAATCGTAGACTTTCACCACCAAGAAATTAATTTATCAAGTAAGAATAAATTATGTTATTCTCTGTTGTTTAATTCTTTTAATGGTAATTGCAGGTGTAGCTGGTTCAATTCCTATTCAGAGACAGAAGATGCAAACTGCACATGATCATGTAGAAAATGTAGCCTTGGAATGGTGAGCCAATATATTATCCAGGATTATTTTGTAACAAATATGCATACAATTACAGGCATCCAGCTCTTTCTATTTTTTCCTTCTTTGGGCTCCATGTACGATCCAAGCGTAAGCTGCTTGAGATCCTTTGCGGGCAGGATTGCACATGCAAGCCTGCTTCCCACAATCTAAGAAGCAGTGGTCACTTAGACTGCTGCTTTTTCCACTCTTCACCACCTCTGAGGTGGCAAAGAGAAATCACAGAGAGCTTGCTCGCTCTCAGTGAATGACAGTCCTTTCTCTTACGCGAGTGAAGCAGCGGGCAATACACACTCAGTGGAGTGTGTAATGATGCATACGGGCCAGCGGGTAAACAGATCTGCTGCCCGTATACAGTGTAGGCGTGCAGACAGCTTCTCAAGTAAAGAAACTGTCCGCACACCATTAAATACATGGGGCCCTTTGAGAACACCTGGAAAACTATGTTGAAAACAAATTTTAAATTTTGCAAATTAAACATATATTAAAATGAGTATGTTCTTTCAAACAACACAATTTTGAGACCTATAGAAAATATCTACTCAAATGCCCCATTTTATTTGTTTCGTTTAAATAAAATGGAACTGAGTGAGTAGATGCGTGGGAGTTTTTAGGTTTTCTTTCCTCCAAAGTGTCATTATTCTATATTCAGTACTAACCTTTCTAATAGAATAAAGAAATCTGCAACTGAAAAATATTTCGTTTTTTTGTTCATAACATTCTGCTTTCAACAGTGAAAAAAATGTTGGAATGAAATGTCATATTTCACAAATAATAGAAAATATGAGAACTGTGAGTTGCCTACATTATTTATATTTTCATTACTTACTTCATACTCAACTAGATCATTAAAGGGACATGAAACCCAAAATTACTCTTTAATGATTAAGAAAGGGAGTACAATTTTGAACAACTTTTTAATTATGGTATGAAATGTGCTTAATTTCTTTCCTAGGATATGGAGAGTCCTCAACATCATTAATTGCTAGTGGGAATATCACTCCTGGCAAAAGCCGTTAAGGGTCACTCCCCTACTCATAATCCCCAGTCATTCTCTTTGCCTCTGTCAGTGGAGGAGGTGAAGTTCTGGTGTCTGAAGATTGGTGTCTGAATTGGATTTCTTTCGCTACAAGCAAGATTTTTTGGGTCTAGCCGTAGTCCACGTTAATCTTTTCAGTAGGGTAGTAGTGGCTTTAAAGCAATTAGGAACTTGTGAGGTGGGCCTTGCTGCGTTTTCCTAACATATTTGCTGCCTATAGTATAGAAAGCCAGAGTAGGCTTACTCTGTTCTTTCTTTTTTCTACAGGTCTCTGTGGGGAGTATGTCCTCTCACACCTTGTAAGCTGTCGTCCTGCCTGACAGCTAGATTGCAGGTACGTGTCTTTTTGTCTTCTAGGCTTGGAGACTGTGCACTTAATAAGATAAGCTGCAACATTATGTGGGACATAATACAGGTGGCCCTCGGTTAACGCTGGTTCAATTTGCACCTTTTCAGAATAACAACCTTTTTTCCTGTCATGTGACTGCTATTGAAAAGCAGTGTACTAATTAAAATAGCCAGTAGCTGGAGCTGTCCGCTTGTGTTGCAGCAAAGAAATGCAATTAAGCAGACTGAAATTAATCTGTGTACACAGAACAGACCTTAGCTATCGAGCAACAAGATCTATCAGTCACTTCCCTATTATCTTCCTGTCCAGCTGCTTGAGGTGAGGGTGCCTAACTGCCTATTAATCACTCCAGATTGAAATGCATAGAATAGGTGCAGACCCAATATTATCTAACATGCTAACAATGCAGAGAACTGTTTGCAGAAAAATGCAAGTAAAAATGTTTTTGTTCATTAAACTTATTTTGATGATACAGTCTGTTGTGTGATTATTTAATTAGGCTTATAATGCTGTTTTGCATTTAAAGTCTTCATTTCAAAGCTTTAAAAATAATGTATTATGTGTTACTTATGACAATTTTGTAGAGGGGCCTGGAATATAACTCCCTCACTTCCCATTGACTTACATTATAAACTGGGTTTCAATATACAGTGGGGAAAAAAAATATTTAGTCAGCCATCAATTGTGCAAGTTCTCCCACTTAAGAAGATGAGAGAGGCCTGTAATTTTCATCATAGGTATACCTCAACTATGAGAGACAAAATGTGGAAACAAATCCAGACAATCACATTGTCTGATTTGGAATGAATTTATTTGCAAATTATGGTGGAAAATAAGTATTTGGTCAATATCAAAAGTTCATCTCAATACTTTGTTATATATCCTTTGTTGGCAATGACAGAGGTCAAACGTTTTCTGTAAGTCTTCACAAGGTTGTCACACACTGTTGCTGGTATGTTGGCCCATTCCTGCATGCAGATCTCTAGAGCAGTGATGTTTTGGGGCTGTCACTGGGCAACACGGACTTTCAACTCCCTCCAAAGGTTTTCTATGGGGTTGAGCTCTGGAGACTGGCTAGGCCACTCCAGGACCTTGAAATGCTTCTTACGAAGCCACTCCTTCGTTGCCCGGGCGGTGTGTTTGGGATCATTGTCATGCTGAAAAACCCAGCCACATTTCATCTTCAATGCCCTTGCTGATGGAAGGAGGTTTGCACTCAAAATCTCACGATATATGGCCCCATTCATTCTTTCATGTACATGGATCAGTCGTCCTGTTCCCTTTGCAGAGAAACAGCCCCAAAGCATGATGTTGTCACCCCCATGCTTCACAGTAGGTATGGTGTTCTCTCTCCTCCAAACACGACAAGTTGTGTTTCTACCAAACAGTTCTACTTTGGTTTCATCTGACCATATGATATTCTCCCAATCCACTTCTGGATCATCCAAATGCTCTCTAGCATACTTCAGACGGGCCCGGACATGTACTGGCTTAAGCAGGGGGATACGTCTGGCACTGCAGGATCTGTGTCCCTGGCAGCGTAGTGTGTTACTGATGGTAGCCTTTGTTACGTTGCTCCAGCTCTCTGCAGGTCATTCACTAGGTCCCCCCGTGTGGTTCTGGGATGTTTGCTCACTGTTCTTGTGATCATTTTGACCCCACAGGGTGAGATCTTGCGTGGAGCCCCAGATCGAGGGAGATTATCAGTGGTCTTGTATGTCTTCCATTTTCTAATTATTTCTCCCACAGTTGATTTCTTCACACCAAGCTGCTTACCTATTGCAGATTCAGTCTTCCCAGCCTGGTGCAGGTCTACAATTTTGTTTCTGGTGTCCTTCGACAGCTCTTTGGTCATCACCATAGTGGAGTTTGGAGTGTGACTGTTTGAGGTTGTGGACAGGTGTCTTTTATACTGATAACAAGTTCAAACAGGTGCCATTAATACAGGTAATGACTGGAGGACAGAGGAGCCTCTTAAAGAACAAGATACAGGTCTGTGAGAGCCAGAAATATTGCTTGTTTGAAGGTGACCAAATACTTATTTTCCACCATAATTTGCAAATAAATTCTTTCCAAATCAGACAATGTGATTTGTCTTGATTTGTTTCCACATTTTGTCTCTCATAGTTGAGGTATACCTATGATGAAAATTACAGGCCCCTCTTATCTTCTTAAGTGGGAGAACTTGCACAATTGGTGGCTGACTAAATACTTTTTTTCCCCACTGTACAACAGTTTCGATTTACAACCATTCCTTCTGGAACCTAACCCCAGCGTAAACTGAGGGCTACCTGTATATCTTTTCTAAGGATTTTTACAGGCAGGGAGCAGGCACTTCCTTTGTGACTTGAGACTGGTGTTTATTTTACTTTTTATCACGGTTTTAAAGTATAATCCCTTATTTGATTGTGGGCTGTGTCATGAATTTTTCATGACACAACAGACTCCATGTTGTTTTTTTATTTAAACCTAACCAGGGCTCATCTATTATAACATTGAATTTTGTTTTCCTCAGTCTTGCTGACTGAGAAGTCTTATATCGATATGTTTTCCATGGTTCAAGTTAGTTTACTTGCTTAGGCCCCAGCTAGTCGCTTATTTCTGTAAATAAGTGCAATTTATAACCTTGACTGTAGTTTAGGAATGTTGGGGTAAACATAAATAAAATAAGTATTTTCCTTGAATTTTTACCCTATATGGGGGAGCCATCTACTGTTAGTACAATAATATTTCATCTAATTAATTTTATGTTAATTAATGATTAAAATCTTATAATTAATGACTCCTCCTAGATGAGAGAATGGGAATATATAGGGTCTAGCCCAATGGGAGGGGGTCGGTTTTCCTGTGTTTTGGAACTGGTCACATAATATATGGAGTTGGTAATTTGCTAATCAACTACAGAGGTCCGAGATTATTGGATTATAACTTCTGAGGCTAGTTTAGCCTACTCAGACAGACTTACGACCTGACAGTTTGATTCCTGTCTGCAAAGGGGGAATTTATTTACTTTGGTGATGTATGAAATTGAGTCACTTTAAATGTTAATGTCATTAAGATTTACACTTTAAATTTATGTAAAATACCTTTGTCTATTTGATCAGGTAAATTAATTAATTGTTTTATAGCTTTGTGTTTTCCTTTTAAAAATGCCTACCACCTGGTCTTATTTGTCGACAATAACATCAGGTGAAACAGGAATTATGATAAATTATTATCTGACGTTTTGTTATAATTATTAATTTACCTGATTCTCTGCAATTACCTTAGAGGGTTTATAATCAAATATTTGGTTCCTATCATCTTGCCAATTTTTATGTTATTTGAAAATATTATTTAATTATCTTTATAGTTTTTTCTCTGCATTTTTCTGTTTTTCTTGCTAGTTGGAGTTATTATGTTATCGCTTTAATTGATTATTATAGGACTATAGTTTATTTCTCTGTAATATTTTGATTGCTTAAGTTACTATTAAATGCTAAATATTTTTCCAATCGAAATCTTTTAATAAAGCTAATTTTTTTTTGTTATTCATCTGGTGTCGGTATAATTAATAGACTGATAGCAACTAAAAGGATTCAGGTTTTGTTTATTATCTTTAATAAGTTATAGAAAGTGTGTCATTAAAAATTGCACCATTTCACATAATATACTTTTATAGATAAAGGTAATATTCATAACATCTTGGAGGCACTGCTGAGATTTGAAATAGTTTATTGATTGCCAATTTTGCTGTTTTCTTGGAAATAATTAGTATTAATTACGTATTTTCTTGCAATTGTATTTCTCCTTTAAGTGAAAAGCAGACTTGAGTTTGTTTTGCTGTCCTTGTGTTGTTTTGAGAAGAGATAACATTTTGGCCGTTGTCCCGGATAGGAAAATTTGTATTTTGCAGTTCAAGCTACAGTAGTTTATTTGAGTATTTGATTAAAATGTCTGTGTCTGGGGATGTTTCGAGTCATGATAATAGGTCCCTTTTAGGTAATTCTCATTCTATATCTGATGCTGATACCTCGGAAGTTGTGTGAAATAGAGTTTTACATCAACTCTTTCATAAGGTTAAATCAAAGGATTCTTTTGATAATTGGTATCTGAGTTTAAAGGCAATGATCCTTGACCCAAAATATATTTTGTCTGATAACCCTGATGGTTATATGGCAAAATTGTTAGAATTGGCAAATGCTAAGGGCTGTAATGAGATAGATAAATTGATATATATATGGCCAATATTGTTTCTTTTGCAAGAATTTTGGGCTGACAAATATGTTCAGCAGAATGCTGAATTTACTATTGCATCAGCTGAAGTGGATATGTTAAATAAAAAATTGTCTGAAAGCGAAAATAAGGTTCACTGCCAGGAAAAGACAGAACAGGAGTTGAAGCTTAAAATAAATGACTTAGAATACAGAGTTAGTGCTCTTAAAGGCAGATTGACGTCCTCTAATCGTGAAAATGATGCTTTAACACATGTTAATGGCATTCTTGATAAACAAGTAATGTATGCTGAAAATGAGTTGGAGAAACTCAAGAAAAGTCAATCTGAGTTATCTGTTCATCCTGAGGTTAAATGTTCAACTCCTGCTCATGTTGATTTTTCCCCAAAGGAAAAGAATGATTTGGATCACAGAATTAAAACTTTGATACGTTCTGATTGTGATGAGGTGTCGGAGTCGGGAGAGGCAGAGTAATTTTCTGATGGTGCTGAAAGTATTGATTATAAAACATTGCCAAATTAAAGGAAACAAGCAAACAATTGAATGTTAGACATAATGATGTTAAAATCATAAAGTTTCTTAAGGAAACTATTCAACCATTTGATGAATGTAGTAAAACATCAATTGTTGATCATATAGATTTATTTGAACGTACTTTGGAATTGCTGGAGGTGACAGATAACAGTTCTAAGATGCGTTATTTACCTTGGACATTTGTTAAGCATTTTGGATTTTTTAAATGTCTTGAGGAAGAGGGGGTTAAACAGTGGGATGATATAAAGGATTAACTGTATACAGCCTTTTCCCCTCTTAAATCTGTCCTTGCAAAGAAAAAAAGTTTGTATAGTATGCAATGTGCAGATGATCAGAGCCCTCGTGATTTTCTGGCTTGTCTCAAATGCTCTTATTGTGAGAGTGAAGCAGCGGCAGATTGTAATTGCCCGGAATTTAAACAATTTTATTTTTATGCATTACCTGCATACATACACCGAAATCTGGTTAGAGATTTTAACCCAACAGTGTCATTAAATTGGCTTGTTAAAGTATGTACCAAATGTTGACCTGGAGTTATTGCAGGACTTGTTGCAACATCCGTTATCGGTTTTCCAGCTGTTACTGCCGTGGCTGTGTCTAATTCCATTTCCATCAGTAAATTTGAAGAATGAAATGTCAATTTTCTGTAAACAGATGGCAACCATGATGGAGATTGTTAATGATACTGTTGTGACCATTAATTTGCATTCAGGTCTTTCTGTCTGAGATATAAAGGTTCAAAATAAGCATGAACTAATTCATAATGAACTGTTAAGTTTTTTGGACCCAGTGGTGTATTTTACAGGAAACTGGTTACGAGAGAACCAAAGTGGAATTAAGAGTCTTGTTGAGGGACGTATTCCATTATATTTTGTCAACAAGTACATTATAAGAACAATGCTCTTAAGAGCTTATGGAAAGGATGTTGATAAAATGCAAATAAACATTGCTTTTGATGCTGGTTCTGCTTTGCCACTCTACATTGAACCCAAAAACATGGAACTTTGTTTTCTAATGAAGGTGCCACATATGTCATTTAATGATATTTATCAATTGAAAGTTGTACATAACGTGGGTACTTGGAAAAATAATATACGTGTCCATTTTTTATATATTCATTGTAATTTGGAATTGTGGGTTAACGATTCTATGGTATAAGAATTTCAAAAGGGGAAAATATGCTCCTCCTCTTAGTCTTCGGATGGTTGACCATAACGATCGCCCATATAAGACCGTGATCTAGACTAATCTCATCCATCCTAGTCGGGGTAAGATAGTCTAGATGAGGGGGAATATGTCATGAATTTTTCATGACACAACAGACTCCATATTGTTTTTTTATTTATGCCTAACCAGGGCTCATCTATTATAACATTGAATTTTGTTTTCCTCAGTCTTGCTGACTGAGAAGTTTTATATAATGTGTTTTCCATGATCCAAGGTAGTTTACTTGCTTAGGCCCCAGCTAGTCGCTTATTTCTATAAGTAAGTGCAATTTATAACCTTGACTGTAGTTTAGGAATGTTCGGGTAAACATAAATAAAATAAGTATTTTCCTTGAATTTTTATCCTATATGCGGGAGCCATCTACTGTTAGAACAATAATATTTCATCTAATTAATTTTATGTTAATGATTAAAATATTTTAATTAATTACTCCTCCTAGATGAGAGAATGGGAATATATAGGGTCTAGCCCAATGGGAGGGGGTCGGTTTTCCTGTGTTTTGGAACTGGTCACATAATATATGGAGTTTTTAATTTGCTAATCAACTACAGAGGTCCGAGATTATTGGATTATAACTGCTGAGGCTAGTTTAGCCTACTCGGACAGACCTACAACCTGACAGTTTGATTCCTGTCTGCAAAGGGGGAATTTATTTACTTTGGTGATGTATGAAATTGAGTCACTTTAAATGTTAATGTCATTAAGATTTACACTTTACATTTATGTAAAATACCTTTGTCTATTTGATCAGGTTAATTAATTAATTGTTTTATAGCTTTGTGTTTTCCTTTTAAAAATTCCTACCACCTGGTCTTATTTGTTGACAATAACATCGGGTGAAACAGGAATTATGATAAATTATTATCTGACGTTTTGTCATAATTATTAATTTACCTGTTTCTCTGCAATTACCTTAGAGGGTTTATAATCAAATATTTGGTTCCTATCATCTTGCCAATTTTTGTGTTATTTTGAAAATATTATTTAATTATCTTTATAGTTTTATCTCTGCATTATTCTGTTTTTCTTGCTAGTTGGAGTTATTGGCCTCTAGTTATCAAGCCGTCAACCTCAAATACGCTGGAATTCCGCAGCGTATTTGTGGCGAGGCTGATTCGCCTATGTTATCAAGCCCTTTACACCGGCAAAAGTATAATTTTGTGACGTAAGCTTCGATCCGCCGGACTCAGTCCGACACGTAACGATTCTTACGTTACTCCAGATGTTCCGCACACAAGTTCGGCACAATCTGACTACTTTTGCTAGTTATCAAAAAACTAGCAGGTACGCTCGGCACTTTTCCGGCCCAGCGTACCTGGTTTTCAAACCGCCGCCCTCGAGGCGGCGGATCCCATAGGAATCAATGGGAGTCTGACCATAGTGAAAGCTTATGTTCGCTGCTGCCCGACATCCCATTGATTCCTATGGGAAGTGTCTACACCTAACACCCTAACATGTATCCCGAGTCTTAACACCCCTAATCTGACCCCCCCTACACCGCCACAACTAAATAAAGTTATTACCCCCTAAACCGCTGCTCCCGGAGCCCACCGCTAGCTACATTATACATATTAACCCCTAATCTGTCCCCCCCCTACACCGCCGCAACTAAATAAAGTTATTAACCCCTAAACCGCCGCTCCCGGTAGCTATTTTAGGATTTATATTTATTTTACATGTAACTTTGTATTTATTTTAGCTAGTTAGAATAGTTATTTACTATTTCATAACTACCTAGCTAAAAGAAATACAAAATTACCTGTAAAATAAATCCTAACCAAAGTTACAATTAAACCTAACACTACACTATCATTAAATTAATTAAATAAATTACCTACAAATAACTACAATTAAATACAATTAAATAAACTATCTAAAGTACAAAAAAAAAAAAGCTAAGTTACAAAAAATAAAAAAATAAGTTACAAACATTTCAAAAATATTACAACAATTTTAAGCTACTTACACCTAATCTAAGCCCCCTAATAAAATAACAAAGCCCCCCAATTTAATATAAAAATGCCCTACCCTATTCTACATTAAAAAAGTTACCAGCTCTATTACCTTACCAGCCCTTAAAAGGGCCTTTTGCAGGGCATGCCCTAAAGAAAACAGCTCTTTTGCCTGTAAAATAAAAATACAACCCCCCCCCAACATTAAAACCCACCACCCACATACCCCTACTCTAACCCAAACCCCCCTTAAATAAACCTAAGACTACCCCCCTAAAGATCATCCTACCTTTAGCCGTCTTCAGCCAGCCGACCACCGATGGAACCGAAGAGGAGATCTGGAGCGGCAGAAGTCATCATCCAAGGGGCGCTGAAGAAGTCTTCCATCCGATTGAAGTAATCATCCAGGCAGCGCTGAAGAAGTCTTCCATTTGATTGAAGTCATCATCCAGGTGGCATCTTCAATCTTCATCCATCCGGAGCGGAGCCATCTTCAGACGAGCCTACTCGGAGCCATCTTCTTCCACCGACGACTGAACGACGAATGACGGTTCCTTTAAGTGACGCCATCCAACATGGCGTCCCTCGAATTCCGATCGGAATTAAGGTAGGAAAAATCTGATTGGCTGATCCAATCAGCCAATCAGATTGAGCTCGCATTATATTGGCTGAAAAGAACAGCCAATAGAATGCAAGCTCAATCTGATTGGCTGATTGAATCAGCCAATCCGATTGAACTTCAATCTGATTGGCTGATTGGATCACCCAATCAGATTTTTCCTACCTTAATTCCGATTGGCTGATAGAATCCTATCAGCCAATCGGAATTCGAGGGACGCCATCTTGGATGACATCACTTAAAGGAACCGTCTTTCATCGTTCAGTCGTCGGTGGAAGAAGATGGCTCCGCGTAGGCTCGTCTGAAGATGGCTCCGCTCCGGATGGATGAAGATTGAAGATGCCGTCTGGATGATGACTTCAATCGGATGGAAGACTTCTTCAGCGCCCCTTGGATGCTGACTTCTGCCGCTCCGGATCTCCTCTTCGGTTCCATCGGTGGTCGGCTGTCTGAAGACGGCTAAAGGTAGGATGATCTTCATGGGGGTAGTCTTAGGTTTATTTAAGGGGGGGTTTGGGTTAGATTAGGGGTATGTGGGTGGTGGGTTTTAATGTTGGGGGGGTATTTTTATTTTACAGTCAAAAGAGCTTTGTTTTCTTTGGGGCATGCCCCGCAAAAGGCCCTTTTATTGGATGGTAAGGTAATAGAGCTGGTAACTTTTTAATGTAGAATAGGGTAGGGCATTTTTTTATTAAATTGGGGGGCTTTGTTATTTTATTAGGGGGCTTAGATTAGGTGTAAGTATCTTAAAATTGTTGTAATATTTTTGAAATGTTTGTAACTTATTTTTTTTATTTTTTGTAACTTAGCTTTTTTTATTTTTTGTACATTAGTTAGTTTACTTAATTGTATTTAATTGTAGTTATTTGTAGGTAATTTATTTAATTAATTTAATGATAGTGTAGTGTTAGGTTTAATTGTAACTTAGGTTAGGATTTATTTTACAGGTAATTTTGTATTTCTTTTAGCTAGGTAGTTATGAAATAGTTAATAACTATTTAATAACTATTCTAACTAGCTAAAATAAATACAAAGTTACCTGTAAAATAAATATAAATCCTAAAATAGCTACAATGTAATTATTAATTACATTGTAGCTATCTTAGGGTTTATTTTACAGGTAAGTATTTAGTTTTAAATAGGAATAATTTATTTAAGTATAGTGTAGTGTTAGGTGTAATTGTAACTTCGGTTAGTTTTTATTTTACAGGTTAATTTCTCTTTATTTTAACTAGGTAGCTATTAAATAGTTAATAACTATTTAATAGCTATTGTACCTAGTTAAAATAAATTGAAATTTGCCTGTAAAATAAAAATAAATCCTAAGATAGCTACAATAAAATTATTATTTATATTGTAGCTATATTAGGGTTTATTTTAAAGGTAAGTATTTAGTTTTAAATAGGAATAATTAATTTAATAAGAGTTACATTTATTTAGATGTATTTAATTAATATTTAAGTTAGGGGGGTGTTAGGGTTAGGGTTAGACTTAGGTTTAGGGGTTAATAATTTTATTATAGTTGCGGCGGTGTAAGGGGGGCAGGATAGGGGTTAATAAATGTATTATAGGTGGCGACGGTGTAGGGGGGGCAGGATAGGGGTTAATACGTTTAATATAGGTGGCGGCGGGGTCCGGGAGCAGTGGTTTAGGGGTTAAAAAATGTATTTAGTTGCGGCGGGGTCCGGGATCGGCAGGATAGGGGTTAATAAATTTATTATAGGTGACGGCGGTATAGGGGGGCAGGATAGGGGTTACTAGGTATAATGTAGGTGGCGGTGGGCTCCGGGAGCGGCGGTTTAGGGGTTAATACATTTATTATAGTTGCGGCGGTGTCCGGGAGCGGCGGTTTAGGGGTTACTATCTTTATTTAGTTGCGGGGTGCTCCGGGATCGCCGGTATAGGGGGTAGAACAGTGTAGTTAGTGTGGGTGCTTAGTGACAGCTTGTCAATAAAGCTGTCAAAAAGCCGAAGAGCAGCGAGATCGGATGAGTGATAACTATCACAGTCCGCTGCTCATCGCCCCGTACTTGGTGCACGGCTTTTTGACAGATTTTTTGATAACTTTGGCGAGTTTTTTCCGGTCCGCGGTGGCGATGGTAGGCAAGCTTAGGCGAGCGTATTGGGCCGGCGAAGGCAGGTAAAGTAGACACGTTGATAACTAGAGGCCATTATGTTATCACTTTAATTGATTATTATAGGACTGTAGTTTATTTCTCTGTAATATTGTGATTGCTTAAGTTACTATTAAATGCTAAATATTTTTCCAATCGAAATCTTTTAATAAAGCTAATTTTTTTTTTGTTTTCCATCTGGTGTCGGTATAATTAATAGACTAGATAGATAGCAACTAAAAGGATTCAGGTTTTGTTTATTATCTTTAATAAGTTATAAAAAGTGTGTCTTAAAAAATTGCACCATTTCACATAATATACTTTTATAGATAAAGGTAATATTTATAACAGCTGATTGTTATTATGCAAGCTAAGAGTGTCTCATTTGTTCAATGATGGGTTCATTGTATGTTATGCTGCACTATCATTTGGGTAAAAAGTTCACTGGGGCTTAAAATGCTTACCTTTAAGCTGTGGCCTTAACGTTTGTCTCATTTGCTCTCCGCCATTACAGCATGGCGGGGAGGAGATCGGCGTGCTATTTTTTGGCAGAGGAGAAACGCGTGCTGGTACTTTTTTGCACAATTTCTCATCGGCATGGCATGTGATCCGATTCAATGCTTTAGCGGAGCAGCGTCCTTTCTTATGCCGACAGCTTCTGCATGATTCCGTTGTGGAACGTAGTGCTAGAGAAGCCTGCTGGTTTGGTCTCTGAAAATTTTCATCCGGGGTAATTTAAATGTTAATTTCTCCTGTTAAGTGTAGTCAGTCCACGGGTCATCATTACTTATGGGATATTAACTCCTCCCCAACAGGAAGTGCAAGAGGATCACCCAAGCAGAGCTGCTATATAGCTCCTCCCCTCTACGTCACACCCAGTCATTCTCTTGCACCCAACTAATAGATAGGATGTGTGAGAGGACTGTGGTGATTATACTTAGTTTTTATATCTTCAATCAAAAGTTTGTTTTTTTAAACAGCACCGGAGTGTGTTGTTTCTTCTCAGGCAGAATTTGAAGAAGAATCTACCTGAGTTTTGTATGATCTTAGCGGACGTAACTAAGATTCATTTTGCTGTTCTCGGCCATTCTGAGGAGTGAGGTAAACTTCAGATCAGGGGACAGCGGGCAGGTTCACCTGCAAAGAGGTATGTTGCAGTATATTATTTTCTAAGCAATGGAATTGACTGAGAAAATACTGCCAATACCGATATAATGTAAGTTCAGCCTTAAATGCAGTAGTAACAACTGGTATCAGGCTGATATGTATATATGTTTACACTTCAGTATTCTGGGGAATGGCACTTCACTGGGACAATACTGTATGCATATAACTTTTAGCCTAACTTGCAGTGTGAACGACTAGCAGCAGGCTTTTTAATGACATTTCATATAATTAGATTTTAAACGTTTGCTGGCATGTTAAATCGTTTAATTATCTGAGGTACTTGGTGAAAAATTGTTTTGGGCGTTATTTTCCACATGGCTGTCGTTTATTTTAAATTAAAAACAGTTTCACTGAGCTTCCCTCACTGTTGTGTGTGAGTGGGAGGGGCCTATTTTGGCGCTTTTGCTATACATCAGAAATTCAGTCACAAGTCTGTCTTCTCTCCCTGCATGATCCGGAACGTCTCTACAGAGCTCAGGGGTCTTCAAAACTTATTTTGAGGGAGGTAATCACTCACAGCAGACCTGTGAGATTGTGCTTTGACTGTGATAAAAACGCTTATATTTTAAATGTTATACGTTTTTTCTGATATTAAGGGTTAGTCATCCATTGCTAATGAGTGCAATCCTTTGCTAATTTTATGCTTTTACCGGGAAAAATTTGGTTTTTATAACTAATCCGGTTCATAGTTTTTTCTGTGCTTCTTAAAGGCACAGTACGTTTTACATATTACTTGTAAATTTAGTTGAAAGGTATTTCCAAGCTTGCTAGTCTAATTGCTAGTTTGTTAAACATGTCTGACTCAGAGGAATATCTCTGTGCTATATGTGTAAAGGCCAAGGTGGAGCCCAATAGAAACTTATGTACTAATTGCATTGATGCTACTTTAAATAAAAATCAATCTGTACATGTTGAACATCATTCACCAGACAACGAGGGGGAAGTTATGCCGACTAACTTGCCTCACGTGTCAGTACCTGCATCTCCCGCTCGGGAGGTGCGTGATATTGTAACGCCAAGTACATCAGGGCGGCCATTACAAATCACTCTACAGGACATGGCTAATGTTAGGACTGAAGTTTTGTCTAAATTGCCAGAACTTAGGGGTAAGCGAGATCACTCTGGGGTGAGAACAGAGTGCACTGATAATACTAGGGCCATGTCAGATACTGCGTCACAATTTGCAGAACATGAGGACGGAGAGCTTCATTCTGCGGGTGACGGATCTGATCCAAATAGACTGGATTCAGACATTTCAAATTTTAAGTTTAAACTAGAAAACCTCTGTGTACTGCTAGGGGAGGTATTAGCGGCTCTGAATGATTGTAACACGGTTGCAATCCCAGAGAAATTATGTAGGCTGGATAGATACTATGCGGTACCGGCGTGTACTGACGTCTTTCCTATACCTAAGAGGCTTACAGAGATTATTACCAAGGAGTGGGATAGGCCCGGTGTACCCTTTCCCCCCCCCTCCTATATTTAGAAAAATGTTTCCAATAGACGCCACCACACGGGACTTATGGCAGACGGTCCCTAAGGTGGAGGGAGCAGTTTCTACTCTGGCTAAGCGTACCACTATCCCGGTGGAGGATAGCTGTGCCTTTTCAGATCCAATGGATAAAAAGTTAGAGGGTTACCTTAAGAAAATGTTTGTTCAACAAGGTTTTATATTGCAACCCCTTGCATGTATTGCGCCTGTCACGGCTGCGGCCGCATTTTGGTTCGAGTCTCTGGAAGAGACCCTTGACTCAGCGCCAATAGATGAGATTTCAAACAAGCTTAAAACCCTTAAGCTAGCTAATTCATTTTTCTCCAACATAGGTGTGTCCGGTCCACGGCGTCATCCTTACTTGTGGGATATTCTCTTCCCCAACAGGAAATGGCAAAGAGCCCAGCAAAGCTGGTCACATGATCCCTCCTAGGCTCCGCCTTCCCCAGTCATTCTCTTTGCCGTTGTACAGGCAACATCTCCACGGAGATGGCTTAGAGTTTTTTAGTGTTTAACTGTAGTTTTTATTATTCAATCAAGAGTTTGTTATTTTAAAATAGTGCTGGTATGTACTATTTACTCTGAAACAGAAAAGAGATGAAGATTTCTGTTTGTAAGAGGAAAATGATTTTAGCAACCGTTACTAAAATCGATGGCTGTTCCACACAGGACTGTTGAGAGGAATTAACTTCAGTTGGGGGAACAGTGAGCAGACTTTTGCTGCTTGAGGTATGACACATTCTAACAAGACGATGTAATGCTGGAAGCTGTCATTTTCTCCATAGCCTTGAGGAATTATTTTAATCTTGGGAATTTTGTAAAATAACCGGCAGGCACTGTATTGGACACCTTATTCTCTAGGGGCTTTCCCTAATCATAGGCAGAGTCTCATTTTCGCGCCTGTATTGCGCACTTGTTTTTGAGAAGCATGACATGCAGATGCATGTGTGAGGAGCTCTGATACATAGAAAAGACTTACTGAAGGCGTCATTTGGTATCGTATTCCCCTTTGGGTTTGGTTGGGTCTCAGCAAAGCAGATACCAGGGACTGTAAAGGGGTTAAATATAAAAACGGCTCCGGTTCCGTTATTTTAAGGGTTAAAGCTTCCAAATTTGGTGTGCAATACTTTTAAGGCTTTAAGACACTGTGGTGAAATTTTGGTGAATTTTGAACAATTCATTCATACTTTTTCGCAATTGCAGTAATAAAGTGTGTTCAGTTTAAAATTTAAAGTGACAGTAACGGTTTTATTTTAAAACGTTTTTTGTACTTTGTTATCAAGTTTATGCCTGTTTAACATGTCTGAACTGCCAGATAGACTGTGTTCTGAATGTGGGGAAGCCAAGGTTCCTTCTCATTTAAATAGATGTGATTTATGTGACACAAAATTTAGAGAAAATGATGCCCAAGATGATTCCTCAAGTGAGGGGAGTAAGCATGGTACTGCATCATCCCCTCCTTCGTCTACACCAGTCTTGCCCACACAGGAGGCCCCTAGTACATCTAGCGCGCCAATACTCCTTACTATGCAACAATTAACGGCTGTAATGGATAATTCTATCAAAAACATTTTAGCCAAAATGCCCACTTATCAGCGAAAGCGCGACTGCTCTGTTTTAGAAAATACTGAAGAGCATGAGGACGCTGATGATATTGTTTCTGAAGGGCCCCTACACCAGTCTGAGGGGGCCAGGGAGGTTTTGTCTGAGGGAGAAATTTCAGATTCAGGGAAAATTTCTCAACAAGCTGAACCTGATGTGATTACATTTAAATTTAAGTTGGAACATCTCCGCGCTCTGCTTAAGGAGGTGTTATCCACTCTGGATGATTGTGAGAATTTGGTCATCCCAGAGAAACTATGTAAAATGGACAAGTTCCTAGAGGTCCCGGGGCCCCCCGAAGCTTTTCCTATACCCAAGCGGGTGGCGGACATTGTAAATAAAGAATGGGAAAGGCCCGGTATACCTTTCGTCCCTCCCCCCATATTTAAAAAATTGTTTCCTATGGTCGACCCCAGAAAGGACTTATGGCAGACAGTCCCCAAGGTCGAGGGGGCGGTTTCTACTCTAAACAAACGCACCACTATACCCATAGAAGATAGTTGTGCTTTCAAAGATCCTATGGATAAAAAATTAGAAGGTTTGCTTAAAAAGATGTTTGTTCAGCAAGGTTACCTTCTACAACCAATTTCATGCATTGTCCCTGTCACTACAGCCGCGTGTTTCTGGTTCGATGAGCTAGAAAAGGCGATCTCTAGTAATTCTCCTTCTTATGAGGAGATTATGGACAGAATCCGTGCTCTCAAATTGGCTAATTCTTTCACCCTAGACGCCACTTTGCAATTGGCTAGGTTAGCGGCGAAAAATTCTGGGTTTGCTATTGTGGCGCGCAGAGCGCTTTGGTTAAAATCTTGGTCAGCGGATGCGTCTTCCAAGAACAAATTGCTTAACATTCCTTTCAAGGGGAAAACGCTGTTTGGCCCTGACTTGAAAGAGATTATCTCTGATATCACTGGGGGCAAGGGCCACGCCCTTCCTCAGGATAGGTCTTTCAAGGCCAAAAATAAACCTAATTTTCGTCCCTTTCGTAGAAACGGACCAGCCCCAAGTGCTACGTCCTCTAAGCAAGAGGGTAATACTTCTCAAGCCAAGCCAGCCTGGAGACCAATGCAAGGCTGGAACAAGGGAAAGCAGGCCAAGAAACCTGCCACTGCTACCAAGACAGCATGAGATGTTGGCCCCCGATCCGGGACCGGATCTGGTGGGGGGCAGACTCTCTCTCTTCGCTCAGGCTTGGGCAAGAGATGTTCTGGATCCTTGGGCGCTAGAAATAGTCTCCCAAGGTTATCTTCTGGAATTCAAGGGGCTTCCCCCAAGGGGGAGGTTCCACAGGTCTCAATTGTCTTCAGACCACATAAAAAAACAGGCATTCTTACATTGTGTAGAAGACCTGTTAATAATGGGAGTGATTCATCCTGTTCCATTAGGAGAACAAGGGATGGGGTTCTACTCCAATCTGTTCGTAGTTCCCAAAAAAGAGGGAACGTTCAGACCAATCTTAGATCTCAAGATCCTAAACAAGTTTCTCAAGGTTCCATCGTTCAAAATGGAAACCATTCGAACAATTCTTCCTTCCATCCAGGAAGGTCAATTCATGACCACGGTGGATTTAAAGGATGCGTATCTACATATTCCTATCCACAAGGAACATCATCGGTTCCTAAGGTTCGCATTCCTGGACAAGCATTACCAGTTCGTGGCACTTCCGTTCGGATTAGCCACTGCTCCAAGGATTTTCACAAAGGTACTAGGGTCCCTTCTAGCGGTGCTAAGACCAAGGGGCATTGCAGTAGTACCTTACTTGGACGACATTCTGATTCAAGCGTCGTCCCTTCCTCAAGCAAAGGCTCACACGGACATTGTCCTGGCCTTTCTCAGATCTCACGGATGGAAAGTGAACGTAGAAAAGAGTTCTCTATCTCCGTCAACAAGGGTTCCCTTCTTGGGAACAATAATAGACTCCTTAGAAATGAGGATTTTTCTGACAGAGGCCAGAAAAACAAAACTTCTAAACTCTTGTCAAATACTTCATTCCGTTCCTCTTCCTTCCATAGCGCAGTGCATGGAAGTAATAGGTTTGATGGTAGCGGCAATGGACATAGTTCCTTTTGCGCGCATTCATCTAAGACCATTACAACTGTGCATGCTCAGTCAGTGGAATGGGGACTATACAGACTTGTCTCCGACGATACAAGTAAATCAGAGGACCAGAGATTCACTCCGTTGGTGGCTGTCCCTGGACAACCTGTCACAGGGGATGAGCTTCCGCAGACCAGAGTGGGTCATTGTCACGACCGACGCCAGTCTGATGGGCTGGGGCGCGGTATGGGGACCCCTGAAAGCTCAGGGTCTTTGGTCTCGGGAAGAATCTCTTCTACCGATAAACATTCTGGAACTGAGAGCGATACTCAATGCTCTCAAGGCTTGGCCTCAGCTAGCAAAGGCCAAGTTCATACGATTTCAATCAGACAACATGACGACTGTTGCGTACATCAACCATCAGGGGGGAACAAGGAGTTCCCTGGCGATGGAAGAAGTGACCAAAATCATTCAATGGGCGGAGACTCACTCCTGCCACTTGTCTGCAATCCACATCCCAGGAGTGGAAAATTGGGAAGCGGATTTTCTGAGTCGTCAGACCTTACATCCGGGGGAGTGGGAACTCCATCCGGAAATCTTTGCCCAAATTACTCAACTGTGGGGCATTCCAGACATGGATCTGATGGCCTCTCGTCAGAACTTCAAGGTTCCTTGCTACGGGTCCAGATCCAGGGATCCCAAGGCGACTCTAGTAGATGCACTAGTAGCACCTTGGACCTTCAAACTAGCTTATGTATTCCCGCCGTTTCCTCTCATCCCCAGGCTGGTAGCCAGGATCAATCAGGAGAGGGCATCGGTGATCTTGATAGCTCCTGCGTGGCCACGCAGGACTTGGTATGCAGACCTGGTGAATATGTCATCGGCTCCACCATGGAAGCTACCTTTGAGACGAGACCTTCTTGTTCAAGGTCCGTTCGAACATCCGAATCTGGTCTCACTCCAACTGACTGCTTGGAGATTGAACGCTTGATCTTATCAAAGCGAGGGTTCTCAGATTCTGTTATTGATACTCTTGTTCAGGCCAGAAAGCCTGTAACTAGAAAAATTTACCACAAAATATGGAAAAAATATATCTGTTGGTGTGAATCTAAAGGATTCCCTTGGGACAAGGTAAAAATTCCTAAGATTCTATCCTTTCTTCAAGAAGGATTGGAGAAAGGATTATCTGCAAGTTCCTTGAAGGGACAGATTTCTGCCTTGTCTGTGTTACTTCACAAAAAGCTGGCAGCTGTGCCAGATGTTCAAGCCTTTGTTCAGGCTCTGGTTAGAATCAAGCCTGTTTACAAACCTTTGACTCCTCCTTGGAGTCTCAATTTAGTTCTTTCAGTTCTTCAGGGGGTTCCGTTTGAACCCTTACATTCCGTTGATATTAAGTTATTATCTTGGAAAGTTTTGTTTTTGGTTGCAATTTCTTCTGCTAGAAGAGTTTCAGAATTATCTGCTCTGCAGTGTTCTCCTCCTTATCTGGTGTTCCATGCAGATAAGGTGGTTTTACGTACTAAACCTGGTTTTCTTCCGAAAGTTGTTTCTAACAAAAACATTAACCAGGAGATAGTCGTGCCTTCTTTGTGTCCGAATCCAGTTTCAAAGAAGGAACATTTGTTGCACAATTTGGATGTTGTTCGCGCTCTAAAATTCTATTTAGATGCTACAAAGGATTTTAGACAAACATCTTCCTTGTTTGTTGTTTATTCTGGTAAAAGGAGAGGTCAAAAAGCAACTTCTACCTCTCTCTCTTTTTGGATTAAAAGCATCATCAGATTGGCTTATGAGACTGCCGGACGGCAGCCTCCTGAAAGAATCACAGCTCATTCCACTAGGGCTGTGGCTTCCACATGGGCCTTCAAGAACGAGGCTTCTGTTGATCAGATATGTAAGGCAGCGACTTGGTCTTCACTGCACACGTTTACCAAATTTTACAAGTTTGATACTTTTGCTTCTTCTGAGGCTATTTTTGGGAGAAAGGTTTTGCAAGCCGTGGTGCCTTCCATTTAGGTGACCTGATTTGCTCCCTCCCTTCATCCGTGTCCTAAAGCTTTGGTATTGGTTCCCACAAGTAAGGATGACGCCGTGGACCGGACACACCTATGTTGGAGAAAACAGAATTTATGTTTACCTGATAAATTACTTTCTCCAACGGTGTGTCCGGTCCACGGCCCGCCCTGGTTTTTTAATCAGGTCTGATAATTTATTTTCTTTAACTACAGTCACCACGGTATCATATGATTTCTCCTATGCAAATATTCCTCCTTTACGTCGGTCGAATGACTGGGGAAGGCGGAGCCTAGGAGGGATCATGTGACCAGCTTTGCTGGGCTCTTTGCCATTTCCTGTGTGGGAAGAGAATATCCCACAAGTAAGGATGACGCCGTGGACCGGACACACCGTTGGAGAAAGTAATTTATCAGGTAAACATAAATTCTGTTATTTCTGATGCCGTAGTACATTTAACTAAACTTACGGCTAAGAATTCCGGATTCGCCATTCAGGCACGCAGAGCACTGTGGCTAAAATCCTGGTCAGCTGATGTTACTTCTAAATCTAAATTACTTAACATACCTTTCAAGGGGCAGACTTTATTCGGGCCCGGTTTGAAAGAAATTATCGCTGATATTACAGGAGGTAAAGGCCATGCCCTGCCTCAAGACAGAGCCAAACCTAGGGCTAGACAGTCTAATTTTCGTGCCTTTCGTAACTTCAAGGCAGGAGCAGCATCAACTTCCTCTGCTCCAAAACAGGAAGGAGCTGTTGCTCGCTACAGACAAGGCTGGAAACCTAACCAGACCTGGAACAAGGGCAAGCAGGCCAGAAAACCTGCTGCTGCCCCTAAGACAGCATGAAGTGAGGGCCCCCGATCCGGGAACGGATCTAGTGGGGGGCAGACTTTCTCTCTTCGCCCAGGCTTGGGCAAGAGATGTCCAGGATCCCTGGGCGTTAGAGATCATATCTCAGGGATATCTTCTGGACTTCAAAGCCTCTCCCCCAAAAGGGAGATTTCATCTTTCAAGGTTGTCAACAAACCAGATAAAGAAAGAGGCGTTTCTACGCTGTGTACAAGATCTTTTACTAATGGGAGTGATCCATCCGGTTCCGCGGTCGGAACACGGACACGGGTTTTACTCAAATCTGTTTGTGGTTCCCAAGAAAGAAGGAACCTTCAGACCAATCTTGGATTTAAAGATCCTAAACAAATTCCTAAGAGTTCCATCGTTCAAAATGGAAACTATTCGGACAATCTTACCCATGATCCAAAAGGGTCAGTACATGACCACAGTGGATTTAAAGGATGCCTACCTTCACATACCGATTCACAAAGATCATTACCGGTATCTAAGGTTTGCCTTCCTAGACAGGCATTACCAGTTTGTAGCTCTTCCATTCGGGTTGGCTACGGCTCCAAGAATCTTCACAAAGGTTCTGGGCTCTCTTCTGGCGGTACTAAGACCGCGAGGAATTTCGGTGGCTCCGTACCTAGACGACATTCTGATACAAGCGTCAAGCTTTCAAGCTGCCAAGTCTCATACAGAGTTAGTACTGGCATTTCTAAGGTTGCATGGGTGGAAGGTGAACGAAGAGAAGAGTTCTCTCTTACCACTCACAAGAGTTCCCTTCTTGGGGACTCTTATAGATTCTGTAGAAATGAAGATTTACCTGACAGAAGACAGGTTATTGATCCCTCCATGCTCCCTTAGCATCAAAAGAGGTGCTTGATACATTGTGAGTACCACTCCTATTAATATCTGGCTTTATTTACTTGCACCGACAATACTAGGCCATATAGGCACTTGTGTCTCTTCTCTGTCCATATAGAGTTCAGTTCCTGTGCTGGAAGTTGGTCTTCTGGGTGACCGAATAGATCCCAGACTGCCCCTATTAGCACTAACTGAGGTGCTCTCCTAAATGTGAGTCTGTTTGTCTATCTTAAGATCTACAATTTTGGACCAAACAATATTGGGCCATGTGGCGCTTCTGTTTTTTCTTTTTTTAGGTTAACAAAGCTTCAAAATGCTTGCCGTGTCCTTCATTCCATTCAACACCCGTCAGTGGCTCAATGCATGGAGGTAATCGGCTTAATGGTAGCGGCAATGGACATAGTACCCTTTGCACGCCTGCATCTCAGACCGCTGCAATTGTGCATGCTAAGTCAGTGGAATGGGGATTACTCAGATTTGTCCCCTACTCTGAATCTGGATCAAGAGACCAGAAATTCTCTTCTATGGTGGCTTTCTCGGCCACATCTGTCCAGGGGGATGCCCTTCAGCAGGCCAGACTGGACAATTGTAACAACAGACGCCAGCCTACTAGATTGGGGCGCTGTCTGGAATTCCCTGAAGGCTCAGGGATCATGGATTCAGGAGGACAGTCTCCTTCCAATAAACATTCTGGAATTGAGAGCAGTTCTCAATGCCCTTCTGGCTTGGCCTCAGTTAACAACTCGGGGGTTCATCAGGTTTCAGTCGGACAACATCACGACTGTAGCTTACATCAACCATCAAGGAGGGACAAGAAGTTCCCTAGCGATGATGGAAGTATCAAAGATAATTCGCTGGGCAGAGTCTCACTCTTGCCACCTGTCAGCGATCCACATTCCAGGAGTGGAGAACTGGGAGGCGGATTTCCTAAGCCGTCAGACTTTTCATCCGGGGGAGTGGGAACTTCATCCGGAGGTCTTTGCCCAAATACTTCGACGTTGGGGCAAACCAGATATGGATCTCATGGCGTCTCGCCAGAACGCCAAGCTTCCTTGCTACGGGTCCAGGTCCAGGGACCCGGGAGCGGTCCTGGTAGATGCTTTGACAGCACCTTGGACCTTCGGGATGGCTTATGTGTTTCCACCCTTCCCGATGCTTCCTCGTTTGATTGCCAGGATCAAACAGGAGAAAGCATCAGTGATTCTAATAGCGCCTGCGTGGCCACGCAGGACCTGGTATGCAGATCTAGTGGACATGTCATCCTGTCCACCTTGGTCTCTGCCTCTGAAACAGGACCTTCTAATTCAGGGTCCTTTGAAACATCAAAATCTAATTTCTCTGAAGCTGACTGCATGGAAATTGAACGCTTGATTTTATCAAAGCGTGGATTTTCGGAGTCAGTAATCGATACTTTAATACAGGCTAGGAAACCTGTTACCAGGAAGATTTACCATAAGATTTGGCGTAAATACTTACACTGGTGTGAATCCAAGAGTTACTCATGGAGTAAGGTTAGGATTCCTAGGATATTGTCTTTTCTACAAGAGGGTTTAGAAAAGGGTTTATCTGCAAGTTCTTTAAAGGGACAGATCTCAGCTCTGTCCATCCTTTTACACAAACGTCTGTCAGAAGTTCCAGACGTTCAGGCTTTTTGTCAGGCTTTGGCTAGGATTAAGCCTGTGTTTAAAACTGTAGCTCCACCGTGGAGCTTAAACTTAGTTCTTAACGTTTTACAGGGTGTTCCGTTTGAACCCCTTCATTCCATTGATATCAAGTTGTTATCTTGGAAAGTTCGGTTTTTAATGGCTATTTCCTCGGCTCGTAGAGTCTCTGAGTTATCAGCTTTACATTGTGATTCTCCTTATCTGATTTTTCATTCAGATAAGGTAGTTCTGCGTACTAAACCTGGGTTCTTACCTAAGGTAAGACTTTGGACTCGGGAGGAGTCTGCTCTCCCCATAAACATCTTAGAGTTGAGAGCGATTTACAATGTTCTGAGAGCTTGGCCTCAGTTGTCCTTGACCCAATTTATCAGGTTCCTGTCGGATAACATCACCTCAGTGGCTTACATCAACCACCAGGGAGGGACTCTGAGTTCCTTAGCCATGTAGGAGGTGGCTCGGATTGTTCAGTGGGCGGAAGCTCACAATTGTTGTCTATCTGCCATCCACATTCCTGGAGTGGACAACTGGGAAGCGGATTTCCTAAGCAAACAGACATTTCTTTCCCGGGAGTAGGCTCTCCATCTGGAGGTGTTCTCCAGGTTAACCCTTAATTGGGGGGTGCCGGAGTTGGATCTGATGGCGTCTCGTCAGAACGCCAAGCTTCCAAGGTGGGTTTCAAGGTCAAAAGATCTTGAGTTGGTCATTGAGACTGTGATTCAGGCGTACAAGCCTGTTACTAGAAAGATTTACCATAAGGTATGGCGTAAATACCTCTATTTGTGTGAATCCAAGGGCTACTCTTGGAGTAGGGTCAGGATTCCTAGGATTTTGTCTTTTTTTCCAGGAAGGTCTGGAAAAGGGTTTGTCAGTCAGTCTGAAGGGTCAGATTTCTGCATTATCTATTTTTGATTACACAAGCGTCTGGCGGATGTGCCAGATGTGCAATCTTTTTGTCAGGCCCTGGTTGAGAATCAGGCCTGTGTTTGTCTGTTGCTCCTCCTTGGAGCCTTAACCTTGTTCTTATAGTTTTGCAGCAGTCTCCGTTTGAGCCATTGCATTCCATAGATATTAAGTTGTTATCTTGGAAGGTTTTGTTTCTTTTTGCTATCTCTTTTGCTAGGAGAGTCTCAGAACTCTCGGCTTTGCAGTTTGATTTGCCTTATCTTATCTTTCTTGCTGATAAGACGGTTCTTCGTAATAAGTTAGGTTTTCTTCCGAAAGTGGTTTCGGATAGAAATATTTTTTCTCTGGAAAGTGTAAAGGTCAGAAGGCTACTGCTACTTCTCTTTCCTCTGGTTGAGAAGTATAATTTGTTTTGCTTATGAGACTGCTGGTAAGCAGCCTCCTGAGAGAATTACAGCTCGTTCCACGAGGGCTGTCTCCACTTCTTGGGTTTTCAAATATTAAGCTTCTGTGGAACAGATTTGCAAGGCTGCAACTTGGTCCTTTCTGCATACTTTTTCCAAATTTTCCAAATTTGATACTTTTGCCTCGGCCGAAGCCTCTTTTGGGAGATAAGTTCTTCAAGGGGTAGTGCCTTCTGTTTAGGTCTGCCTGTCTTGTTATCCCTCCCTAGTCATCTGTGATCTCTAGCTTCGGTATTGGTTCCCACTAGTAGTTGATGTCGTCGTGGACTTTCCATATCCTAGGAAAGAAAACAAAATTTATGCTTACCTGATAAATTTATTTATTTCCGGATATGGAGAGTCCATGACTCCACCCTTTAATTTAGGACAGTTATTTTTTGGACTAAACCTCAGGCACCTTTACTCCTTTGTGTTATTCCTTTTTCCATTTTCCTTTCGGTCCAATGACTGGGGATTATGGGTAGGGGAGTGACACTTAACAGCTTTGCTGTGGTGCTCTTTGCCTCCTCCTGCTTGTCAGGAGTGATATTCCCACTAGTAATTGATGATGCCGTGGACTCTCCATATCCGGAAATACATTTTGTTTTTCTTTGCACCCTTTACTGAAGGAGCAGCAATGCACTACTGTGAGCTAGCTGTACACATTAAGTGAGCCAATGACATGAAGCATACATATCAACTACCAATCAGCAACTAGATCCCAGTAATACATTGTTGCTTCTAAGCGTACCTAATTATGATTTTCAGCCAAGGATACCAAGAGAATGAAGCAATTTAGATAATAGAATTAAATTGAAAAGTTATTTAAAATTGCATTCACTGTCTGAATTATGAATGTTTAATTTTTAATTTACTGTCCCTTTAATAAAGCATAAATGTGTTTTTGAAATACATATACACTAATGAAATGATCTTATATAAATTTACTAGAATGACAGAGGATATTTGGGCACAATGTTGAACCCAACTTGACAAAATCTTGAAAAGATAACTGTATATTTAAAAGTACAAAGAACATTTTCTTCTAAATGAAGAACTTTTCAATGTAAATTATTTATATTAAAAACATATTAAAACATATTAAAATTGAATAAAAATATTTCATATTTAAAGGTATTTGATATATTATATAAATATATATATATATATATATATATATATATATATATATATATATATATATAGTGATTTTTTTATTGAAGGAGGGCACTCACAGGACTTTTGTAAAGCAAGACAGTGCAATTTTATTTCCAAATGAGTTTAGCAATGAAATAAATGTCAATGTTTTGGCCCCATTATGGGCCTTCTTCAAGACAAAAATGATACAAATAGCTTACAGCGGCATGCCAGCCGGTCTCCCAAACGACAGGTGGATATCAAATATATATATATATATATATATATATATATATATATACAGTATATATGTGTGTGTGTGTGTGTAAACATGTGTTTATTATATGTGTGTATATATATATATATATATATATATATATATATATATATATATATATATATATACATACACACACACATTCATTGGAGCCCTTTCCTTGTCATATGCCATATCTTTTTTACCACATATAAAACGTTTTTTTATTAATATTTATTTAAAATATTTTTGTCAGAAAGTATATATGAGTGTAATACTTTATTTTAATGTATTTATGTTGTGTTTGGAGCAAAGTTTTTGTAACCCTTACACTTTATGCAAGGTCTTTAGGTTTGCTAATCCATTTACCGCAATTTTTGTTATCACTAGAGCACAAACCAGTCATTTTTTTTAACTTGTAATATGCGCACTAGTTAGCACAGTCTCTAAATTGCTTATCACATCCCACGCTAACAAAAGGGCGCCACTTGTAATCCAGCCCATAGTTAGGATACCTGGTGTGCTGATCACATTATAGAAATGCATTGAAAATAAAGATCGAGTCTCCAGTAACTGAAATGCCATCATTTGTCTGGTCCTTAGATTAGAAAATGGTAGTTCACAAAAGATGATATAAAACATCAGATGTTGTTGGGATGCCCCATACATGACATATGGAGGTATATGCGTGACTTTGTATAGACACATGGAGTACTTTAGCATTCCTTAAGCTATAAACCACATGTTTATTATTTGCATACATATGTTACCACAGTAAGGGGTTGAGCGGCTGCTGCAATATACACGTGCAGTTGGCCTACATAGGATGCAAACATTTACACCTGTTACAAAATGTACTGAATAAAATATTGACAGGATCAAACTCAAGGTTCAGTTTAGATTTTATTTCCATATTAGTTATCTTTCAACTATCTTTAAACTAACATTTGTGTGATAATTGAAAAAAGGTTCATGTTTATTCTCTTTGTGAGTTTGTGGTGCTATGTTGTCACAAAGTGTTAGATGTAATGGTTTGATCAATCTTTGGAGCCAAGGATCCATTGCTCCTAAAAATGAAATTTTCTTTTCTTTTACAAGATATGACGAGTCCACCGATTTCATCCTTACTTATGGGATATCGCCTCCTGGTCAGCAGGAGGAGGCAAAGAGCACCACAGCAGAGCTGTATATATAGCTCCTCCCTTCCCTTCCCACTCCAGTCATTCTCTTTGCCTGTGTTAGTGTAGGAAGAGGTAAAGTGAGGTGTTAGTTTAGTTTCTTCAATCAAGAGTTTATTGTTTTTAAATGATGCCAGTGAGTACTATTTTTTCTCAGGGTAGAGCATCAGGTTTTTCAACAATGGGAACTGAGGAGATTCTACATTCTCGCTTCACTCCCCATACTGGTGCTGCCCTGCTGATGGTCTTATCAGATATTACATAAGACCCTGTTTGTCCCCACAGAACTACAGGAGGTGATGACAAGGGACCTCTTCTGCGTGTGGGACAGGTTCATGATGCGATCAGCTCTGCGGTATGTACAGTCTTTTTGATTCTGGGGACACAGTGTAGCTCAGAACAGACTTGACATTACTTACTGCAACTCAAAAGGGGTAATCAACTTGCAAGAGTTCTTATTTGCTTAGCTGTTTCCCCTCTTATATTGCCTATATCTATAACAGTGGGTTGGTTTGTGATTATATTGACCCGGTTTCATTGCGGTGACATTTTGATTGTGGGCTGACGCTGGGGACTGTTTGGGAGTTTTTACTCCGTTGGTTTTACATCTCTTTTACATATGTTTATTGTGAGCACTTTTTGAGGGGGCACATTATTTTTTTATGTCAAGTCGGGTCTATACGACATTGTTATTCCCCATGCGGTTTCTTTCTGTGGGGTTATTCTACCGCCCACGAAGGGCGGTAGCAGCGCACTTGCTGTTCCGGCTCCCGACAGTCACGGAGGGGTACTTGGAAGCTCCTGTGTTTCCTACGTCCGCTTGTCTTCAGTTTATCAACATCGCAAGCGGACTTAGGCAGCAGTTCACGGAGGGTTTTCTTGTTGGTTGTGAGGAAAGTAGGCGCCACAGCGGGGCTGTGGCTTTGGTGCAGGAGTTATTTTTAAATCAACATAGCAGGTTAAATAAAAAAGGAATATTGTAACCTAACGAAAGTGAATAGGTTCCTTATTACAACTTCCCTATTCTTAGTTGTTGAAAGCTACGCAGTAAAATTTGTACCGTTTTAATTTTTAAAGGCACAGCACATATTTTTGTTATTTACATTTAATATCTGTACCACGACCAATATTGCACTTTGTTTTTCTTTTTATCATGGCTGACCTACTGGAACATACTTGTTCTATGTGTTTAGCTGCCAATGTGGAACCCCCTCTTACATTTTGTCCCTCATGTACTTAGAGGGCTTTACAGTTTAAAGAACAGATTTTCTTTAAGGCTAGTATATCTAAGGATGCTGCTCAACTTGAGGAGACTCAGGGTATGCCGCAATTTTCTCCCCAAGCGTCACAGCCTTTAACACCTGCTCAAGCTCCATCAACTGCGTCCACCTCATTTACTCTGCAGGATATGGCGGCAGTTATGTCATCCACTCTTACAGAAGTTTTGTCCAGGATGCCAGTGTTACAAGGCAAACGTAGTAGAAGAGAGGACCAGGTGGTCCAGGCGACTTCTGACTCTTTGATGGCAATCTCCGACTTACCCTCCCAGGGCTCTGAAGTGGGAGGTAGGGAGGCTCTATCTGAAGGGGAATTGTCTGATTCAGGGAGTACATTGCCCCAGACAGATTCGGACGTTATGTCCTTCAGATTTAAGCTTGAACACCTCCGTCTGTTGTTGCGGGAGGTTTTGCTGACTCTGGACAACTGTGACTCTATTGTGGTACCTCCAGAGAAATTTTGTAAGAAAGACAAATACTTAGAGGTTCCTTCTTATTCTGATATTTTTCCGGTTCCTAAGAGAATTTTGGAAAATTATTTCACGGGAATGGGAAAGACCGGGTATCCCGTATCCACCCCTACTTTTCCACCCCTATTTTTAAGAAAATGTACCCTATAGCTCACTCTGTTCGGGACTCTTGGCATACGATCCCTAAGGTGGAGGGCGCTATATCTACCCTGGCTAAGCATACGACTATCCCTATTGAGGACAGTTGTGCTTTCAAAGATCCTATGGATAAAAAGTTGGAGGGTCTTCTAAAGAAGCTATTTATTCATCAAGGGTTTCTATTACAACCGACGGCCTGCATTGTACCAGTCACAACTGCGGCTGCCTTTTGGTTTGACGCCTTAGAAGAGTCTCTTAAGACTGAGACTTCTCTAGAGGAAATAATGGATAGAATTAAGGCCCTTAAGCTGGCTAATTATTTTGTTACAGATGCTGCCTTTCAGATCGCCAAATTGGCGGCTAAGAATGCAGGATTTTCCATTTTAGCGCGCAGAGCCTTATGGTTAAAATCTTGGTCTGCGGATGTGTCCTCTAAATCCAAGCTTTTGGCTATTCCTTTCAAGGGAAAGACCCTATTCGGGCCTTACTTGAAAGAGATAATTTCTGACATTACGGGAGGTAAGGGTCACCTCCTACCTCAAGATAAAACATCTAAGCAGAGGGGTAGACAGAGTAATTTTCGTTCCTTTCATAATTTCAAGGGAGTCCCCTCTTCCTCTTCCGCTAAACAGGAAGGGAATTTTGCACAAGCCAAGTCCGCCTGGAGACCCAACCAGGCTTGGAACAAGGGTAAACAACCCAAGAGACCAGCTGCTGCTCCCATGACAGCATGAAGGGGCGGCCCCCGATCCGGGACCGGATCTAGTTGGGGGCAGACTTTCTCTATTTATCCATGCTTGGATAACAGACGTTCAGGATCCCTGGACACTAGAAATCGTGTCCCAAGGGTATCAGCTGGAGTTCAAAAAATCCCTCCCAAGGGGAAGGTTTCTTCTTTCACGATTGTCTGTAGACCAGATAAAAAGAGAGGCATTCTTACGTGGTGTAAAAGATCTCTCCACTATGGGAGTAATTTGTCCCGTTCCAATACAGGAAAGGGGCAGGGGTTTTACTCAAATCTTTTTGTGGTTCCCAAAAAAGAGGTAACGTTCCGACCCATTTTAGATCTCAAGAGTCTAAACAAGTTTCTCAGAGTTCCATCCTTCAAGATGGAGACTATTCGGACAATTCTTCCTTTGATCCAGGAGGGTCAATATATGACTACCGTGGACTTAAAGGATGCATATCTTCACATTCCTATCCACAGAGATCATCACCAATTCCTGAGCTTTGCCTTTCTGGACAAACCTTTTCAATTCGTGGCCCTTCCCTTCGGGTTGGCCACGGCATCCAGGATCTTCACAAAGGTTCTAGGGTCTTTGCTGGCGGTTCTCAGGCCGCAGGGCATTGCAGTGGCGCCTTATCTGGACGATATTCTGATCCAGGCGTCGTGTTATCAGCTTACAAAGTCTCATACCGACATGGTTCTAGCTTTTCTAAGGACTCACGGGTGGAAGGTGAATCTAGAAAAGAGTTCACTAATTCCACAAGCAAGGGTTCCTTTCCTGGGAACTCTAATAGACTCTATATCTATGAAAATCTTCTTGACGGAAGTCAGAAAGTTAAAGATTCTGAATACATGCCAATCCCTTCAGTCCAATCCTCGGCCATCAGTGGCTCAGTGCATGGAGGTAATTGGATTGATGGTGGCGGCAATGGACATCATTCCGTTTGCTCGTTTTCATCTCAGACCTCTACAGCTGAGCATGCTCAGACAGTGGAATGGAGATTATGCAAATTTGTCTCCTCAGATAGATCTGGATCAAGAGACAAGAGACTCTCTTCTTTGGTGGTTGTCGCAGGATCATCTGTCCCAAGGGACGTGCTTCCGCAGACCCTCATGGGTGATAGTGACAACGGACGCCAGTCTACAAGGATGGGGTGCAGTCTGGAATTCCCTGAAGGCTCAGGGTGTGTGGACTCGGTCGGAGTCTCTACTTTCAATCAATATTCTTGAATTGAGAGCAATATTCAATGCGCTTTTAGACTTGGCCTCAGTTGGCTTCGGCCAAATTCATCCGATTTCAGTCGGACAACATCACGACTGTGGCTTACATCAATCATCAGGGAGGAACAAGGAGTTCCTTAGCGATGACAGAAGTATCCAAGATAATTCAGTGGGCGGAGGCTCACTCTTGTTATCTGCCAGCAATCTACATCCCAGGAGTGGACAACTGGGAAGCGGATTTTTTAAGCAGACAGACGTTTCATCCGGGGGAATGGGAACTACATCCGGAGGTCTTTGCCACCCTGATTCTCAGATGGGGCAGACCGGAGCTGGATCTTATGGCATCTTGTCAGAATGCCAAGCTCCTGAGATACGGATCCAGGTCCAGGGATCCTCAGGCCGAACTGATAGATGCCTTGGCAGTGCCTTGGTCGTTTAACCTAGCTTATGTGTTTCCACCGTTTGCTCTCCTTCCCCGAGTGATTGCTCGGATCAAACAGGAGAGGGCTTCAGTGATTCTCATCGCTCCTGCATGGCCTCGCAGGACTTGGTATGCCGATCTGGTGGACATGTCATCTCTGCCACCGTGGAAGCTTCCATTGAGGCAGGACCTTCTCATTCAGGGACCCTTCCATCATCCAAATCTAATTTCTCTCTTTTTGGCTGTAGAGTATCATCCGTTTTGCTTATGAGACTGCTGGACAGCAGCCTCCTGAAAGCATTACGGCTCATTCTACTAGGGCTGTGGCTTCCTCATGGGCATTTAAAAATAATGCTTCTGTTGAACAGATTTGCAAGGCTGAAACTTGGTCGTCTCTTCGCACATTTTCCAAATTTTCCAAATTTGATACTTTTTCCTCGTCTGAGGCTGTTTTTGGGAGAAAGGTTCTTCAAGCAGTGGTGCCTTCCGTTTAGGTTCCTGTCTTGTCCCTCCCTTTCATCCGTGTCCTATTGCTTTGGTATTGTATCCCATAAGTAAGGATGAAATCCGTGGATTCGTCATATCTTGTAAAAGAAAAGGAAATTTATGCTTACTTGATACATTTATTTCTTTTACAATATGACGAGTACACGGCCTACCCTGTCATTATCTAAGACAGGTCTTTATTTTTGTAAACGTCAGCCACCTCTGCGCCTTGGCTTTTCCTTTCTCTTCCTAACTTCGGTCGAATGACTGGAGTGGGAGGGAAGGGAGGAGCTATATATACACCTCTGCTGTGGTGCTCTTTGCCTCCTCCTGCGACCAGGAGGCGATATCCCATAAGTAAGGATGAAATCCATGGACTCGTCATATCGTAAAAGAAATACATTTATCAGGTAAGCATAAATTTCCTTTTTTAAGACACTATGAGTCCACGGATCATCTTAATTACTAATGGGATATTGACCTCCTGATCAGCAGGAGGCGGCAAAGAGCACCACAGCAAAGCTGTTAAATAGCTCCTCCCTTCCCTCCCACTCCAGTCATTCTCTTTGCCTACGTTAAGAGCAAGGAGGTGGTAAATTAGGTATTAGAAAAGATTCTTCAATTAAAAGTTTATTATTTTTAAAAGTAGTACAAGATTGTGCTGCTTTGTTCTAGGGTGTAGCCGTAGTCCATATCAGTCTCTTCAGTAGAGCAGTGGTGGCTTTAGAGCAATGGGAACTTGTGGGACATAATTCTCACTGTGCCTCCCATATATTGATGCTGCCCTGCCTCTGGAAAACCTGAGAGATTCTAACTCAGGACTTTCTCTTCATTCACAGGTCCATGTGAGGGATAGGACCTCTCAAACCTGGAATCTGTCTTGCTGCCTGGCAGCATATGAGGTAAGTGCTGACTTTTCTCCAACATAGGTGTGTCCGGTCCACGGCGTCATCCTTACTTGTGGGATATTCTCTTCCCCAACAGGAAATGGCAAAGAGCCCAGCAAAGCTGGTCACATGATCCCTCCTAGGCTCCGCCTACCCCAGTCATTCTCTTTGCCGTTGTACAGGCAACATCTCCACGGAGATGGCTTAGAGTTTTTTAGTGTTTAACTGTAGTTTTTATTATTCAATCAAGAGTTTGTTATTTTGAAATAGTGCTGGTATGTACTATTTACTCAGAAACAGAAAAGAGATGAAGATTTCTGTTTGTATGAGGAAAATGATTTTAGCAACCGTCACTAAAATCCATGGCTGTTCCACACAGGACTGTTGAGAGCAATTAACTTCAGTTGGGGGAACAGTGTGCAGTCTCTTGCTGCTTGAGGTATGACACATTCTAACAAGACGATGTAATGCTGGAAGCTGTCATTTTCCCTATGGGATCCGGTAAGCCATGTTTATTACGATTGTAAATAAGGGCTTCACATGGGCTTATTAAGACTGTAGACTTTTTCTGGGCTAAATCGATTCATTATTAACACATATTTAGCCTTGAGGAATCATTTTATTTGGGTATTTTGATATAATAATATCGGCAGGCACTGTTTTAGACACCTTATTCTTTAGGGGCTTTCCCAAAGCATAGGCAGAGTCTCATTTTCGCGCCGGTGTTGCGCACTTGTTTTTGAGAGGCATGGCATGCAGTCGCATGTGAGAGGAGCTCTGATACTTAGAAAAGACTTTCTGAAGGCGTCATTTGGTATCGTATTCCCCTTTGGGCTTGGTTGGGTCTCAGCAAAGCAGATACCAGGGACTGTAAAGGGGTTAAAGTTAAAAACGGCTCCGGTTCCGTTATTTTAAGGGTTAAAGCTTCCAAATTTGGTGTGCAATACTTTTAAGGCTTTAAGACACTGTGGTGAAAATTTGGTGAATTTTGAACAATTCCTTCATGTTTTTTCGCAATTGCAGTAATAAAGTGTGTTCAGTTTAAAATTTAAAGTGACAGTAACGGTTTTATTTTAAAACGTTTTTTGTACTTTGTTATCAAGTTTATGCCTGTTTAACATGTCTGAACTACCAGATAGACTGTGTTCTGAATGTGGGGAAGCCAGAATTCCTATTCATTTAAATAAATGTGATTTATGTGACAATGACAATGATGCCCAAGATGATTCCTCAAGTGAGGGGAGTAAGCATGGTACTGCATCATTCCCTCCTTCGTCTACACGAGTCTTGCCCACTCAGGAGGCCCCTAGTACATCTAGCGCGCCAATACTCCTTACTATGCAACAATTAACGGCTGTAATGGACAATTCTGTCAAAAACATTTTAGCCAAAATGAACACTTATCAGCGTAAGCGCGACTGCTCTGTTTTAGATACTGAAGAGCATGACGACGCTAATAATAATGTTTCTGAAGGGCCCCTAACCCAGTCTGATGGGGCCAGGGAGGTTTTGTCTGAGGGAGAAATTACTGATTCAGGGAACATTTCTCAACAAGCTGAACCTGATGTGATTACATTTAAATTTAAGTTGGAACATCTCCGCATTCTGCTTAAGGAGGTATTATCCACTCTGGATGATTGTGACAAGTTGGTCATCCCAGAGAAACTATGTAAAATGGACAAGTTCCTAGAGGTGCCGGGGCTCCCAGAAGCTTTTCCTATACCCAAGCGGGTGGCGGACATTGTTAATAAAGAATGGGAAAGGCCCGGTATTCCTTTCGTCCCTCCCCCCATATTTAAAAAATTGTTTCCTATGGTCGACCCCAGAAAGGACTTATGGCAGACAGTCCCCAAGGTCGAGGGAGCGGTTTCCACTTTAAACAAACGCACCACTATACCCATAGAGGATAGTTGTGCTTTCAAAGATCCTATGGATAAAAAATTAGAAGGTTTGCTTAAAAAGATGTTTGTTCAGCAGGGTTACCTTCTACAACCAATTTCATGCGTTGTCCCTGTCGCTACAGCCGCATGTTTCTGGTTCGATGAGCTGATAAAGGCGGTCGATAGTGATTCTCCTCCTTATGAGGAGATTATGGACAGAATCAATGCTCTCAAATTGGCTAATTCTTTTACCCTAGACGCCACTTTGCAATTGGCTAGATTAGCGGCTAAGAATTCTGGGTTTGCTATTGTGGCGCGCAGAGCGCTTTGGTTGAAATCTTGGTCGGCTGATGCGTCTTCCAAGAACAAGCTACTTAACATTCCTTTCAAGGGGAAAACGCTGTTTGGCCCTGACTTGAAAGAGATTATCTCTGATATCACTGGGGGTAAGGGCCACGCCCTTCCTCAGGATCGGCCTTTCAAGACAAAAAATAAACCTAATTTTCGTCCCTTTCGTAGAAACGGACCAGCCCAAAGTGCTACGTCCTCTAAGCAAGAGGGTAATACTTCTCAAGCCAAGCCAGCTTGGAGACCAATGCAAGGCTGGAACAAGGGAAAACAGGCCAAGAAACCTGCCACTGCTACCAAGACAGCATGAAATGTTGGCCCCCGATCCGGGACCGGATCTGGTGGGGGGCAGACTCTCTCTCTTCGCTCAGGCTTGGGCAAGAGATGTTCTGGATCCTTGGGCACTAGAAATAGTCTCCCAAGGTTATCTTCTGGAATTCAAGGGGCTTCCCCCAAGGGGGAGGTTCCACAGGTCTCAGTTGTCTTCAGACCACATAAAAAGACAGGCATTCTTACATTGTGTAGAAGACCTGTTAAAAATGGGAGTGATTCATCCTGTTCCATTAAGAGAACAAGGGATGGGGTTCTACTCCAATCTGTTCATAGTTCCCAAAAAAGAGGGAACGTTCAGACCAATCTTAGATCTCAAGATCTTAAACAAGTTTCTCAAGGTTCCATCGTTCAAGATGGAAACCATTCGAACTATTCTTCCTTCCATCCAGGAAGGTCAATTCATGACCACGGTGGATTTAAAGGATGCGTATCTACATATTCCTATCCACAAGGAACATCATCGGTTCCTAAGGTTCGCATTCCTGGACAAGCATTACCAGTTCGTGGCGCTTCCTTTCGGATTAGCCACTGCTCCAAGGATTTTCACAAAGGTACTAGGGTCCCTTCTAGCTGTACTAAGACCAAGGGGCATTGCTGTAGTACCTTACTTGGACGACATTCTAATTCAAGCGTCGTCCCTTACTCAAGCAAAGGCTCACACGGACATAGTCCTGGCCTTTCTCAGATCTCACGGATGGAAAGTGAACGTGGAAAAGAGTTCTCTATCTCCGTCAACAAGGGTTCCCTTCTTGGGAACAATAATAGACTCCTTAGAAATGAGGATATTTCTGACAGAGGCCAGAAAAACAAAGCTTCTAGACTCTTGTCGGATACTTCATTCCGTTCCTCTTCCTTCCATAGCTCAGTGCATGGAAGTGATCGGGTTGATGGTAGCGGCAATGGACATAGTTCCTTTTGCACGCATTCATCTAAGACCATTACAACTGTGCATGCTCAGTCAGTGGAATGGGGACTATACAGACTTGTCTCCGAAGATACAAGTAAATCAGAAGACCAGAGACTCACTCCGTTGGTGGCTGTCCCTGGACAACCTGTCACGAGGGATGACATTCCGCAGACCAGAGTGGGTCATTGTCACGACCGACGCCAGTCTGATGGGCTGGGGCGCGGTCTGGGGATCCCTGAAAGCTCAGGGTCTTTGGTCTCGGGAAGAATCTCTTCTACCGATAAATATTCTGGAACTGAGAGCGATATTCAATGCTCTCAAGGCTTGGCCTCAGCTAGCGAGGGCCAAGTTCATACGGTTTCAATCAGACAACATGACAACTGTTGCGTACATCAACCATCAGGGGGGAACAAGGAGTTCCCTGGCGATGGAAGAAGTGACCAAAATCATTCTATGGGCGGAGTCTCACTCCTGCCACCTGTCTGCTATCCACATCCCAGGAGTGGAAAATTGGGAAGCGGATTTTCTGAGTCGTCAGACATTGCATCCGGGGGAGTGGGAACTCCATCCGGAAATCTTTGCCCAAGTCACTCAGCTGTGGGGCATTCCAGACATGGATCTGATGGCCTCTCGTCAGAACTTCAAAGTTCCTTGCTACGGGTCCAGATCCAGGGATCCCAAGGCGGCTCTAGTGGATGCACTAGTAGCACCTTGGACCTTCAAACTAGCTTATGTGTTCCCGCCGTTTCCTCTCATCCCCAGGCTGGTAGCCAGGATCAATCAGGAGAGGGCGTCGGTGATCTTGATAGCTCCTGCGTGGCCACGCAGGACTTGGTATGCAGATCTGGTGAATATGTCATCGGCTCCACCTTGGAAGCTACCTTTGAGACGAGACCTTCTTGTTCAGGGTCCGTTCGAACATCCGAACCTGGTTTCACTCCAGCTGTCTGCTTGGAGATTGAACGCTTGATCCTATCGAAGCGAGGGTTCTCAGATTCTGTTATCGATACTCTGGTTCAGGCCAGAAAGCCTGTAACTAGAAAGATTTACCACAAAATTTGGAAAAAATATATCTGTTGGTGTGAATCTAAAGGATTCCCTTGGGATAAGGTTAAGATTCCTAAGATTCTATCCTTCCTTCAAGAAGGATTGGAAAAAGGATTGTCTGCAAGTTCCCTGAAGGGACAGATTTCTGCCTTGTCTGTGTTACTTCACAAAAAGCTGGCAGCTGTGCCAGATGTTCAAGCCTTTGTTCAGGCTCTGGTTAGAATTAAGCCTGTTTACAAACCTTTGACTCCTCCTTGGAGTCTCAATTTAGTTCTTTCAGTTCTTCAGGGGGTTCCGTTTGAACCCTTACATTCCGTTGATATTAAGTTATTATCTTGGAAAGTTTTGTTTTTAGTTGCAATTTCTTCTGCTAGAAGAGTTTCAGAATTATCTGCTCTGCAGTGTTCTCCTCCTTATCTGGTGTTCCATGCAGATAAGGTGGTTTTACGTACTAAACCTGGTTTTCTTCCAAAAGTTGTTTCTAACAAAAACATTAACCAGGAGATTATCGTACCTTCTCTGTGTCCGAAACCAGTTTCAAAGAAGGAACGTTTGTTGCACAATTTGGATGTTGTTCGCGCTCTAAAATTCTATTTAGATGCTACAAAGGATTTTAGACAAACATCTTCCTTGTTTGTTGTTTATTCCGGTAAAAGGAGAGGTCAAAAAGCAACTTCTACCTCTCTCTCTTTTTGGATTAAAAGCATCATCAGATTGGCTTACGAGACTGCCGGACGGCAGCCTCCCGAAAGAATCACAGCTCATTCCACTAGGGCTGTGGCTTCCACATGGGCCTTCAAGAACGAGGCTTCTGTTGATCAGATATGTAGGGCAGCGACTTGGTCTTCACTGCACACTTTTACCAAATTTTACAAGTTTGATACTTTTGCTTCTTCTGAGGCTATTTTTGGGAGAAAGGTTTTGCAAGCCGTGGTGCCTTCCATTTAGGTGACCTGATTTGCTCCCTCCCTTCATCCGTGTCCTAAAGCTTTGGTATTGGTTCCCACAAGTAAGGATGACGCCGTGGACCGGACACACCTATGTTGGAGAAAACAGAATTTATGTTTACCTGATAAATTACTTTCTCCAACGGTGTGTCCGGTCCACGGCCCGCCCTGGTTTTTTTAATCAGGTCTGATAATTTATTTTCTTTAACTACAGTCACCACGGTACCATATGGTTTCTCCTATGCTAATATTCCTCCTTAACGTCGGTCGAATGACTGGGGTAGGCGGAGCCTAGGAGGGATCATGTGACCAGCTTTGCTGGGCTCTTTGCCATTTCCTGTTGGGGAAGAGAATATCCCACAAGTAAGGATGACGCCGTGGACCGGACACACCGTTGGAGAAAGTAATTTATCAGGTAAACATAAATTCTGTTTTTTCTGTGGGACAATGGAGTCTCAGAAATAAAAGAGGGCTCTTTATTTATTTACAAGCCTCATTATTATTCTCATAGTCTCCCCTTAGGAATAGGGGACATTTGGGCAGCGTTGCAGCAGGCACTGGGGCTTAAAGAAAATGGAGTCTCAGAAATAAAGAGCAGTTTATTTATTTTATACATGGGACAAGCCTTGTTATTATTCTCATAGTCTCCCCTTAGGCATAGGGGACATTTGGGCAGCGTTGCAGCAGGCACTGGGGCTTAAAAAAAATGGAGTCTCAGAAATAAAGAGCACTTTATTTACTTTGTGCATGGGACATGCCTCATTATTATTCTCATAGTCTCCCCTTAGGCATAGGGGACATTTGAGCAGCGTTGCTGCAGGCACTGGGTCTTATTTTACTGACATAGGTGGTTCCACATCTCCCAGCGGGTTTGTAATTTTAAAGCCGACCGGGAGATTTCCACGATGGGCGTAGAGTAATTGCGCCCCCTTTTTACTCTGCTTCAGGTTAACTGGATTCTACACATGCGCATATCATTGCTGCGCATATTTTCATAGAGAAACTTTCTGCGTAGCTACTCCGGAGATCGTCTGTGCAAGGAATCATAGTTTCACTCGATTCCTGCTCAGAGGACATAGGCACCTCAGCAGAAGTGCTGCTGAGGTGTAGGGGTGTTGATACGTTCATTTTAAAAATGATTATTACTCAATAATACTTAGACGTTTTTCACGGTAAAAAAGTTACTTTTTTATTATTTAGACAATAACGTTTTTAGTTTTTTTTGCATTTCTAATAAAAATGTATCTTTGCATGATTAAATTGTTTCAGTTTAATGTTAGAAATGGAAATATGCGGCGGCATATTGGTTTGATGTGTTGCTATCAGGACAGACACTTCCCTGGATGAAATCCAGGGTAGGATAAAGCTATTAAATTAGCTAATTCCTTTATTACGGATGCTTCCCTTCAAGTTATTAAACTGGGAGCAAACATTTCAGGTTTCTCTATTCTAGCTTGCAGAGCCTTAGGGTTAAAACCTTGGTCTGCGGATGTGTCCTCTAAGTCTAAGCTTTTAGCAATTTCTTACAAAGGGAAGACCTTGTTTAGACCTGGCTTGACAGAAATGATCTCTGATATCACGGGAGGTAAAGGTCATCTTCTCCCTCAGGATAAGAGAAACAAACAAAAAGGACAGAGTATTTTTCGTTCCTTTCAAGATTTCAAGGGAAATTCTTCCTTTTCCGCCTCCAAGCAGGAACAGTCTATACCTTCATGAAGACCCAATCAGTTTTGGAATAAGGGAAAACAATCCAAGAAGCCTGCTATTGAACCAAAGACAACATGAAGGGCCTGCCCCCGATCCGGGACCGGATCTTGTAGGGGGCAGACTTTTCTTCTTCGCTCAGGTTCGAGATGTTCAGGATCCCCGGGCAATAGAAATTTTGTCCCAGGGATACAAACTAGAGAAGCGTTCTTACACTGTGTAAAAGACCTCTCTGACCTGGGAGTGATTGTTCCTATTCTAATACAGGAACAGGGTCTGGATTTTATTCAAATCTGTTTGTGGTTCCCAAAGAAGAGGGAACTTTTAGGCCAATTTTAGATCTTAAGAGTCTAAACAAATTTCTTAAAGTACCGTCCTTCAGGATGGAAACTATTCGTTCCATTCTCCCTTTGATCCAAGAGGGTCAGTTTATGACAATAGTGGATTTAAAGGACGCGTACCTGCATGTTCCCATTTACAGGGATCATCACTAGTTCCTAAGATTTTTCTTTCTAGATAAACTCTTCCAATCGTGGCTCTTCCATTCGGTCTTGCCACAGCTCCCAGAATTTTCACAAAGGTTCTGGGATCGCTGTTAGTGGTGCTGCGGTAACGGGACATTGCAGTGGCATCCTATCTGGACGACATCCCAGTCCAGGCGCTATCCTTACAACAAGCAAGATCCACTCACAGACATTATGTTATCCTTCCTGCGATATCACGGGTGGAAGGTAAAATTGGAAAAGAGTTCCTTAGTCCCTAATAATTTTTTGGGAATTATATCAGTTTGCCTATCAATGAAGATTTTTCTGAAAGAAGTTAGGAAATCAAAGATTATCGATATTTGTCTAGCGCTTCAGTCCATTCCTCGGCCATCAGTGGCCCAGTGCAGGGAGGTAATCGGGCTGCTGGTGGCGGCAATGTACATCATCCCGTTTGCTCAGTTCCCACCTCAGACCTCTGCAAGCATGTTCAGGCTATGGAACGGAGATTAGATGGATTTGTCTCCTCGAATACTACTGGAACAGGAGACAAGGGATTCTCTTTAATGATGGTTGTCTCTGGATCATTTCTCCCAGGGAACCTGCTTTCGCAGACCATCTTAGGTGATTGTGACAACAGTCGCCAGCCTTCTAGGGTGGGGAGCAGTCTGGGGTTCCCTAAAGGCTCAGGGAGTTTGGACTCAGTCACAGTCTGTTCTTCCTATAAACATCCTGGAACTGAAAGCCATCTTCAACGCTCTTCCGGCCTGGCCTCAGTTAGCCTCGGTACAGTCTGTATGTACTGCTGCCTTAAGTAAAAAGTGTTGAACTGATTTATTGAGTGTCTGCCCATTTTTTTCTACATAAGCCTTGGTACAGTCTATCAGGTTCCAGTCGGACAACATAACTCCATCCGGAAGTGTGCTCCAGCCTGATTCTCAAGTGGGGTCAGCCGGAATTAGATCTCTTGGCATCGACAGAATGCCAACCTCCCATGATACGGGTCGAGGTTCAGGGACCCCCAGGCAGAACTGATGGATGCTCTGGCGGTTCCTTGGACCTTCAGTCTAGCATATCTCTTTCATCCGTTTGCTTTTCTTCTTTGGGTTATTGCTCAAAGTAAGTAGGAAAGGCCATCGGTGATCCTCATTGCACCTGCTTGGCCCGCAGGAATTGGTATGCAGATCTGGTGAACATGTCATCTCTGCCACCTTGGAGACTTCTGTTAAGGAAGGACCTTCTAATTCGAGGGCCCTTCCTTCACCAAAATCTAGTTTTCTCTGAAGCTGTCTGCTCGGAGATTGAACGCTTAATTTTATCCAAGCATTTTTTTCTGACTCGGTCATCTAGACCATGATTCAGGCTCGAAAGCCTGTAACTAGAAGAACTTATCAGATAGGGCGTATATATCTCCATTGGTGTAAATCCAAAGGGTACTCATGGAGTAGAGTTACGATTCCTAGAATTTTGTCTTTTCTCCAAGATGGTTTGGAGAAAGGGTTTATTGACACTGTAGAGTTTCATACGTTTTGCATATGAGACTGCTGGACAGCAGCCTCCAGAGAAAGTTGCTGCTCATTCCACGAGGGCCGTTGTTTTCTCATGGGCATTCAAGAATGAAGCTTCTGTGGAACAGATTTGCAAGGCTGCAACTTGGTTTTCTCTTCACACTTTTTTAAAGTTCTATAAATTTGACCTAGAGGGTCAAATCTTGGCCTTATCTATTTTTGTTACACAAACGTCTGGCGGATGTCCCAGATGTACAATCATTTTGTCAGGCCTTGGTCAGGATCAGGCCTGTGTTCAAATCAGTTACTCCCCGATGGAATCTGAATTTAGTTCTTCAAGGGGCTTCATTTGAGCCTATGCATTCCTTAGATATTAAGTGATTTCTTGGAAAGTTTTATTTCTTGTTGCTATTTCTTCTGCTTGAGTGTCAGAGCTCTCGGCATTGCAGGATAAGTCTCCTTACCTTATTTTCCATTCGGATAAGGTAGTTTTACGTACTATATTAGGATTTCTTCCTAAGGTTGTTTCCGATTGGAACATTAATCAGGAGGTTATTGTTTTTCCTTGTGTCCTAATCTTTCTTCTCAGAAGAAACGACTTCTGCACCATTTGGACGTGGTCCGTGCTTTAAAGTTTTACTTTTGCTTCGGCTGAGGCCGTTTTTTTGGGAGAAAGGTTCTTCAAGCAGTGGTGCCTTCCATTTAGGTTCCCTGCCTTGTCCCTCCCGTATCATCTGTGTACTCTAGCTTGGGTATTGAATCCCATTAGTAATTAAGATGATCCGTGGACTCATCATGTCATTTAAAAAAAGAAAAGAAAATTTTATGCTTACCTGATAAATGTATTTCTTTTTTTACACGATGAGTCCATGGCCTGCCCTGTTTTGAAAGACAGGTTGTTGGTTATTATAAACTTCAGACACTTCTGCACCTTGGTTTTTCCTTTCTATCCTTAACTTAGGTCGAATGACTGGAGTAGGAGGGAAGGGAGGAGCTATTTAACAGCTTTGCTGTGGTGCTCTTTGCCGCCTCCTGCTGACCAGGAGGTGAATATCCCATTAGTTATTAAGATGGTCCGTGGACTCATCGTGTCAAAAAAGAAATACATTTATCAGGTAAGCATACATTTTCTTATCTCCTCACTTTTTGGATTCTTTTATGTATATTTATATATCAATTCCTTATCTCTGTGAAAAATAGAAAGATGGCTGCTCTATATTCTTGCTGGATCCTAAATTTTATATTTATTTCATTCCCCAGACCTAGATTAAATACCCATGTGAGCATGACACCTTTGTTGTTCTGGATTATGCATTTTATAATTATTTCCCTCAGATTGAATGTGCTGGAGCTCAATACATTAACCGTTATGCTCCTTCAAGGGTCTGTTTGTTTGTTTATTTCCATCACTAGTATGATGGAAAGGCGTTAAACACACAGAAGATGTGCCACTCAGGACCCGAGGTGCACTGCTGGTTCCAAGCAGATTCAGCAGTGCTAGTTGCACGACTCATATGATCAGCGTACATTTCTGCTCAGGACCCACAGTGCTCCTAGAATAGTGTTCTTTCTCTGTTTCTATGGTTCTTCTGAACTAAATGAAAGTAAAGTTTTCTGGTTGTTTTCAAGATTTACTAGATCTTCGAGTTGTTTTCTCACATCCACCATAAGGGACTTTATAAAGCCTTCTTATTATAGTTTCAAAGAATAATGTTATTTTCTCTTGTAAGGTGTATCAAGTCCACGGATTCATCCATACTTGTGGGATATTCTCCTTCCCTACAGGAAGTGGCAAAGAGAGCACCCACAGCAGAGCTGTCTATATAGCGCCTCCCTTAGCTCCACCCCCAGTCATTCTCTTTGCCTACTCTAAAGTACTAGGAAGGGTAAAGTGAGTGTGGTGACAAAAATGTTAGTTTTTATTTTCTCAAGCAAAAGTTTGTTATTCTAAATGGTACCGGTGTGTACTATTTACTCTCTGGCAGAAAAGGGATGAAGATTTCTACAAGGAGGATGATGATCTTAGCACTTTGTAACTAAGATCCACTGCTGTTCTCACAAGGCCTGAAGAGTACAGGAAAACTTCAGTTGGGGGAACAGTTTGCAGGCTAAACTGCATTGAGGTATGTTCAGTCTATTTTTTTTCTAGACAGACTGTGATTATTCTAGAAAAGACTGGCAATATCCCCATGAGGGAAGGGTAAGCTGTATTCAGACACTTAGTAGGAATCCTAGCTTGCATAAAGGGCTCATTAGTTACTGGTGACACTGATAGGAAAAAACGTTTTTGTTTTTTATAAACAAAATGCAAATATAACGTTTTTTGAGGGACTTTAAGGGGTCATTGTGGCTTGGTTAAGGGTTATTAACCCACATGGCTAGTTTAGGCAATACTCTGTTGTGTTTCTTTTAGGCCCCATAACATCGAGTGAGGTGGGAGGGGCCTATTTTCGCGCCTCAGTTGCGCAGTTTCTTTTCCTCAGAGACATCCAGCTACTCCTCCAGAGGTTCCTACTGTGTTTGAGGGCTGTAAAGAAGTTTTTTCCCCACAAATCGTTTCTAAAGGGCAGGTAGGCGCCACAGCAGAGCTGTGGCAAGGTGCTGAACGTTTTTTTACCGGTTTTTGACGTTTTGTCATTCCGGTTTTTACATTAAGGGGTAAATTGTTTATTTGCATAGCTGTGCAAAGTTACTAAGGCTACTGTAAACATTTTGTTGAGTTTACTGCTTTTTTACACTGTTTTGCAGAGTTTGTGCAGCTTTTTTTCTCTTAAAGGCACAGTACCGTTTTTTTCTAAGTGTTATTTGCTTTGATTAAAGTGTTTTCCAAGCTTGCTTGTTACATTACTAGCCTGTTTAACATGTCTGATACCAAGGAAAATACTTGTTCAATGTGTTTAGAAGCCATTGTGGAACCCCCTCTTAGAATGTGTCCCACTTGCACTGATATGTCTATAAATTATAAAGAGCATATTTTAGCACTTAAAAATATTGCAATAGATGATTCTCAGACAGAAGGAAATGAGGGTTTAACAGCTAGCTCTCCCCAAGTGTCACAACCAGTAACCCCCGCACAAGTGACACCTATTACCTCTAGTGCGTCAAATTCATTTACTTTACAAGACATGGCCACAGTTATGAATACAACCCTCACAGAGGTTTTAACCAAACTGCCTGGTTTACAAGGAAAGCGTGACAGCTCTGGGTTAAGAACAAATGCTGAGCCGTCTGAAGCTTTAGTAGCCGTATCCGATATACCCTCACAATGTTCTGAAGTAGGGGTAAGGGATTTGTTATCTGAGGGAGAAATTTCTGATTCAGGAAAGACGCTCCCTCAGGCAGATTCTGATATGACGGCATTTAAATTTAAGCTTGAACACCTCCGCTTATTGCTCAGGGAGGTATTAGCGACTCTAGATGATTGTGACCCTATAGTGGTCCCAGAGAAATTGTGTAAAATGGACAAATACTTAGAGGTTCCTGTTTACACTGATGTTTTTCCAGTCCCTAAGAGGATTGTGAATATTGTTACTAACGAGTGGGATAAACCATGTATTCCGTTCGCTCCCCCTCCTGTTTTTAAGAAAATGTTTCCCATATCTGACACCATGCGGGACTCGTGGCAGACGGTCCCTAAGGTGGAGGGAGCTATTTCTACTCTGGCTAAGCGTACAACTATACCTATCGAAGACAGTTGTGCTTTCAAAGATCCTATGGATAAAAAATTAGAGGGTCTCCTGAAGAAAATTTTTGTTCATCAAGGTTTTCTTCTCCAACCTATTGCGTGCATTGTTCCTATAACTACTGCAGCTGCTTTCTGGTTCGAGGCTCTAGAAGAGGCTCTTCAGATGGAGACTCCATTAGAGGATATTATGGACAGAATTAAGACCCTTAAGTTGGCTAATTCTTTCATTACAGATGCCGCTTTCCAACTGGCTAAATTGGATAGCGAATTCAGGTTTTGCCATTTCTCCAACATAGGTGTGTCCGGTCCACGGCGTCATCCTTACTTGTGGGATATTCTCTTCCCCAACAGGAAATGGCAAAGAGCCCAGCAAAGCTGGTCACATGATCCCTCCTAGGCTCCGCCTACCCCAGTCATTCTCTTTGCCGTTGCACAGGCAACATCTCCACGGAGATGGCTAAGAGTTTTTTTGGTGTTTAAATGTAGTTTTATTCTTCAATCAAGAGTTTGTTATTTTAAAATAGTGCTGGTATGTACTATTTACTCTGAAACAGAAAAGAGATGAAGATTTCTGTTTGTAAGAGGAAAATTATTTTAGCAACCGTTACTAAAGTCCACACAGGACTGTTGAGATGAATTAACTTCAGTTGGGGGAAACAGTGGGCAGACTTTTGCTGCTTGAGGTATGACACATTTCTAACAAGACTTGGTAATGTTGGAAGCTGTCATTTTCCCTATGGGAACCGGTAAGCCATTTTCTTAGTTTAGTATAAGAATAAAGGGCTTCACAAGGGCTTTAAAGACTGGTAGACATTTTTCTGGGCTAAAACGATTACTTTATAAGTATATTTAATGGATGTTTACTATAAATAGTTCTTTTAATCTTGGGGATGTATTAAAAAAAACGGCAGGCACTGTATTGGACACCTTTTTTTTACTGGGGGCCTTTTCTAGTCATAGGCAGAGCCTCATTTTCGTGCCACTAATGCGCAGTTGTTTTTGGAAAGCAAGGCATGCAGATGCATGTGTGAGGAGCTAAGAACCACTGAAAAAGCTTATTGAAGGCGTCATTTGGTATCGTATTCCCCTCTGGGCTTGGTTGGGTCTCAGCAAAGCAGATACCAGGGACTGTATAGGGGTTAAATGTAAAAACGGCAATTTTTAAGGCTTTAAGACACTGTGGTGAAATTTTGGTGAATTTTGAACAATTCCTTCATACTTTTTCACATTTTCAGTAATAAAGTGTGTTCAGTTTAAAATTTAAAGTGACAGTAACGGTTTTATTTTAAAACGTTTTTTGTGCTTTGTTATCAAGTTTATGCCTGTTAACATGTCTGAACCATCAGATAGACGATGTTCTGTATGTTTGGAAGCCAAGGTTCCTCCCCATTTAAATATATGTGATGAATGTGACATAGTGTCCAGACAAAGTAGGGACAATGATGCCACTGATAATGATGTTGCCCAAAATGATTCCTCAAGCGAGGGGAGTAAGCATGGTACTGCATCATCCCCTTCTGTGTCTACACCAGTCTTGCCCACACAAGAGGCCCCTAGTACATCTAGTGCGCCAATCCTTCTTACTATGCAACAATTAACGGCTGTAATGGATAATTCTATTAAAAACATTTTGTCCAAAATGCCTACTTATCAGAGAAAGCGCGATTGCTCTGTTTTAGATACTGAAGAGCATGAGGACGCTGATGATAATGGTTCTGACATACCCTCACGCCAATCTGAAGGGGCCAGGAGGGAGGTTTTGTCTGAGGGAGAAATTTCAGATTCAGGAAAAATTTCTCAACAAGCTGAACCTGATGTTATTATTTTTAAATTTAAATTGGAACATCTCCGCACTCTGCTTAAGGAGGTGTTATCTACTCTGGATGATTGTGACAATTTGGTCATTCCAGAGAAATTATGTAAGATGGACAAGTTCCTAGAGGTCCCGGTGCCCCCCGATGCTTTTCATATACCCAAGCGGGTGGCGGACATTGTAAATAAGGAATGGGAAAGGCCCGGCATACCTTTTGTTCCTCCCCCTATATTTAAAAAAATATTTCCTATGGTCGACCCCAGAAAGGACTTATGGCAGACAGTCCCCAAGGTCGAGGGGGCGGTTTCTACTCTAAACAAACGCACTACTATCCCTATAGAAGATAGTTGTGCTTTCAAAGATCCTATGGATAAAAAATTAGAGGGTTTGCTTAAAAAGATGTTTGTTCAGCAAGGTTACCTTCTACAACCAATTTCATGCATTGTTCCTGTCACTACAGCAGCGTGTTTCTGGTTCGAAGAACTAGAAAAGTCGCTCAATAAAGACTCTTCGTATGAGGAGGTTATGGACAGAGTTCAAGCACTTAAATTGGCTAACTCTTTTATCTTAGACGCCACTTTGCAATTAGCTAGATTAGCGGCGAAAAATTCAGGTTTTGCTATTGTGGCGCGCAGAGCGCTTTGGCTAAAGTCTTGGTCAGCGGATGTGTCCTCCAAGAACAAATTGCTTAACATCCCTTTCAAAGGTAAAACGCTATTTGGCCCTGACTTGAAAGAGATTATTTCAGACATCACTGGGGGAAAGGGCCACGCCCTTCCTCAGGATAGGTCTTTTAAGGCTAAAAATAAGCCAAATTTTCGTCCCTTTCGCAGAAACGGACCAGCCTCAAATTCTACACCCTCTAAGCAAGAGGGTAATAGTTCTCAAACCAAACCAGCCTGGAGACCGATGCAAGGCTGGAACAAGGGTAAGCAGGCCAAGAAACCTGCCACTGCTACTAAAACAGCATGAAGTGTTGGCCCCCGATCCGGGACCGGATCTGGTGGGGGGCAGACTCTCTCTCTTTGCTCAGGCTTGGGCAAGAGATGTTCAGGATCCTTGGGCGCTAGAAATAGTTTCTCAAGGTTATCTCCTGGAATTCAAGGAACTACCCCCAAGGGGGAGGTTCCACAGGTCTCAATTGTCTTCAAACCAAATAAAAAGACAGGCATTCTTACATTGTGTAGAAGACCTGTTAAGAATGGGAGTGATTCATCCTGTTCCATTAGGAGAACAAGGGATGGGGTTTTACTCCAATCTGTTCATAGTTCCCAAAAAAGAAGGAACATTCAGACCAATTTTAGATCTCAAGATTCTAAACAAATTTCTCAGGGTTCCATCGTTCAAGATGGAAACCATTCGAACAATTCTTCCTACCATCCAGGAAGGTCAATTCATGACCACGGTGGATTTAAAGGATGCGTATCTACATATTCCTATCCACAAGGAACATCATCGGTTCCTAAGGTTCGCCTTTCTGGACAAGCATTACCAGTTTGTGGCACTTCCATTCGGATTAGCCACTGCTCCAAGGATTTTCACAAAGGTACTAGGGTCCCTTCTAGCGGTGCTAAGACCAAGGGGCATTGCAGTAGTACCTTACTTGGACGACATACTGATTCAAGCATCGTCTCTGTCAAAAGCAAAGGCTCATACGGACATTGTCCTAGCCTTTCTCAGATCTCACGGGTGGAAAGTGAACATAGAAAAAAGTTCTCTGTCCCCGTCAACAAGTGTTCCCTTCTTGGGAACAATAATAGACTCCTTAGAAATGAAGATTTTTCTGACAGAGGCCAGAAAATCAAAAATTCTAAGCTCTTGTCAAGTACTTCATTCTGTTCTTCTTCCTTCCATAGCGCAGTGCATGGAAGTAATAGGTTTGATGGTTGCGGCAATGGACATAGTTCCTTTTGCAAGAATTCATCTAAGACCATTACAACTGTGCATGCTCAGACAGTGGAATGGGGATTATACAGACTTGTCTCCGACGATCCAAGTAGATCAAAGAACCAGAGATTCACTCCGTTGGTGGCTGAACCTGGACAACCTGTCACAGGGAATGAGCTTCCGCAGACCAGAGTGGGTCATTGTCACGACCGACGCCAGTCTGGTGGGCTGGGGCGCGGTCTGGGAACCCCTGAAAGCTCAGGGGCTATGGTCCCGGGAAGAATCTCTTCTCCCGATAAACATTCTGGAACTGCGAGTGATATTCAATGCTCTCAAAGTTTGGCCTCAACTAGCAAAGGCCAAATTCATAAGGTTTCAATCAGACAACATGACGACTGTTGCATATATCAACCATCAAGGGGGAACAAGGAGTTCCCTGGCGATGGAGGAAGTAACCAAAATAATTCAATGGGCGGAGCATCACTCCTGCCACCTGTCTGCAATCCACATCCCAGGAGTGGAAAATTGGGAAGCGGATTTTCTGAGTCGTCAGACTTTCCATCCGGGGGAGTGGGAACTCCATCCGGAAATCTTTCCCCAAATAACTCAATTATGCGGCATTCCAGACATGGACCTGATGGCGTCTCGTCAGAACTTCAAGGTTCCTTGCTACGGGTCCAGATCCAGGGATCCCAGGGCGACTCTAGTAGATGCACTGATAGCGCCTTGGACCTTCAACCTAGCTTATGTATTCCCACCGTTCCCTCTCATTCCCAGGCTGGTAGCCAGGATCAATCAGGAGAGGGCTTCGGTGATCTTGATAGCTCCTGCGTGGCCACGCAGAACTTGGTATGCAGACCTGGTGAATATGTCATCGGCTCCACCATGGAAGCTACCTTTGAGACAGGACCTTCTTGTTCAAGGTCCATTCGAACATCCGAATCTGGCTTCACTCCAACTGACTGCTTGGAGATTGAACGCTTGATTTTATCAAAGCGTGGGTTTTCAGATTCTGTCATTGATACTCTTGTTCAGGCTAGAAAGCCTGTAACTAGGAAAATTTACCATAAAATATGGAAAAAGTATATTTGTTGGTGTGAATCTAAAGGATTCCCATGGAACAAGATAAAAATTCCGAAGATTCTATCCTTTCTACAGGAGGGTTTGGAGAAAGGATTATCTGCAAGTTCTTTGAAGGGACAGATTTCTGCTTTATCTGTTTTACTTCACAAAAAACTGGCAGCTGTGCCAGATGTTCAAGCTTTTGTTCAGGCTCTGGTTAGAATCAAGCCTGTTTACAAACCTTTGACTCCTCCTTGGAGTCTCAATTTAGTTCTTTCAGTTCTTCAGGGGGTTCCGTTTGAACCCTTACATTCCGTTGATATTAAGTTATTATCTTGGAAAGTTTTGTTTTTGGTTGCAATTTCTTCTGCTAGAAGAGTTTCAGAGTTATCTGCTCTGCAGTGTTCTCCTCCTTATCTGGTGTTCCATGCAGATAAGGTGGTTTTGCGTACTAAACCTGGTTTTCTTCCGAAAGTTGTTTCTAACAAAAACATTAACCAGGAGATAGTTGTGCCTTCTTTGTGTCCGAAACCAGTTTCAAAGAAGGAACGGTTGTTACACAATTTGGATGTAGTTCGTGCTCTAAAATTCTATTTAGAGGCTACAAAGTATTTCAGACAAACATCTTTTTTGTTTGTTGTTTATTCTGGTAAAAGGAGAGGTCAAAAAGCAACTTCTACCTCTCTCTCTTTTTGGCTTAAAAGCATCATCCGATTGGCTTATGAGACTGCCGGAAGGCAGCCTCCTGAAAGAATCACAGCTCACTCCACTAGGGCTGTGGCTTCCACATGGGCCTTCAAGAACGAGGCTTCTGTTGATCAGATATGTAAGGCAGCGACTTGGTCTTCACTGCACACTTTTACCAAATTTTACAAATTTGATACTTTTGCTTCTTCTGAGGCTATTTTTGGGAGAAAGGTTTTGCAAGCCGTGGTGCCTTCCATCTAGGTGACCTGATTTGCTCCCTCCCATCATCCGTGTCCTAAAGCTTTGGTATTGGTTCCCACAAGTAAGGATGACGCCGTGGACCAGACACACCTATGTTGGAGAAAACAGAATTTATGCTTACCTGATAAATTACTTTCTCCAACGGTGTGCCCGGTCCACGGCCCGCCCTGGTTTTTTTAATCAGGTCTGATGAATTATTTTCTCTACAGTCACCACGGTATCATATGATTTCTCCTATGCATATTCCTCCTTTACGTCGGTCGAATGACTGGGGTAGGCGGAGCCTAGGAGGGATCATGTGACCAGCTTTGCTGGGCTCTTTGCCATTTCCTGTTGGGGAAGAGAATATCCCACAAGTAAGGATGACGCCGTGGACCGGACACACCGTTGGAGAAAGTAATTTATCAGGTAAGCATAAATTCTGTTTTTAGCACGCAGGGCATTATGGCTTTAGTCCTTGTCTGCTGATGTGTCATCAAAATCTAAACTTTTGAACATCCCTTTCAAAGGAAAGACCCTATTCGGGCCTGAACTGAAAGAGATTATTTCAGACATCACTGGAGGGAAAGGCCATGCCCTCCCTCAGGATAGAACAAATAAAATGAGGACCAAACAAAATAATTTTCGTTCCTTTCGGAACTTCAAGGGTGTGGTCCCGCTTCAGCTTCCCCTGCTGCAAAGCAAGAGGGGAATTTTGCCCAATCCAAGTCAGTCTGGAGACCTAACCAGGCTTGGAACAAGGGTAAACAGGCCAAGAAGCCTGCAGCTGCCTCTAAGACAGCATGAAGGGGTAGCCCCCGATCCGGGACCGGATCTAGTAGGGGGCAGACTCTCTCCCGTGGACTTAAAGGATGCGTATCTACACATCCCTATTCACAGAGATCATCATCAATTCCTCAGATTCGCCTTTCTGGACAGGCATTACCAGTTCGTGGCCCTTCCCTTCGGGTTGGCCACGGCTCCCAGAATTTTCACAAAGGTACTAGAGTCCCTTTTGGCGGTTCTAAGACCGCGGGGCATAGCAGTGGCGCCTTATCTAGACGACATCTTGATTCAGGCGTCGACTTTCCAGCTAGCCAAGTCTCACATGGACATCGTGTTGGCTTTTCTGAGATCTCACGGGTGGAAGGTGAACATAAAAAAAGAGTTCTCTCTTCCCTCTCACAAGAGTTTCCTTCCTAGGGACTCTGAAAGACACGGTAGAAATGAAGATTTCTTCTGTTAAGTGTGATCAGTCCACGGGTCATCATTACTTCTGGGATATTACTCCTCCCCAACAGGAAGTGCAAGAGGATTCACCCAGCAGAGCTGCATATAGCTCCTCCCCTCTACGTCACTCCCAGTCATTCTCTTGCACCCAACGACTAGATAGGATGTGTGAGAGGACTATGGTGATTATACTTAGTTTTATATCTTCAATCAAAAGTTTGTTATTTTAAAATAGCACCGGAGTGTGTTATTACCTCTCTGGCAGAGTTTGAAGAAGAATCTACCAGAGTTTTTGCTATGATTTTAGCCGGAGTAGTTAAGATCATATTGCTGTTTCTCGGCCATCTGAGGAGAGGTAAACTTCAGATCAGGGGACAGCGGGCAGATGAATCTGCATAGAGGTATGTAGCAGCTTTTATTTTCTGACAATGGAATTGATGAGAAAATCCTGCCATACCGATATAATGTCATGTATGTATACTTTACACTTCAGTATTCTGGGGAATGGTACTTCACTAGAATTACACTGTAAGAAGTACATAAAGCTGTTTAATAACTAGAAATTATGTTTAACGTTTTTGCTGGAATGTAAAATCGTTTTCATTTGCTGAGGTACTGAGTGAATAAATGTTTGGGCACTATTTTTCCACTTGGCAGTTGCTTAATCTTTTTTCTGACAGTTTCTGTTCTCTCTCACTGCTGTGTGTGAGGGGGAGGGGCCGTTTTTTGGCGCTTTTGCTACGCATCAAATATTTCAGTCAGCAGCTCATTGTATTTCCTGCATGATCCGGTTCATCTCTACAGAGCTCAGGGGTCTTCAAAACTTATTTTGAGGGAGGTAATTTCTCTCAGCAGAGCTGTGAGAATTATAGTGGACTGAGATAAAAAACGTTTATTCTGTAATTTGTTTCCTGCTTTCAGAATTTGTTATCTTTGCTAATGGGATTAAACCTTTGCTAAAGTTGTGTTGTTTACACTATAACTGTTTTCAATTTATTAATTTTCAACTGTCATAGATCTTCTGTGCTTCTTTTTTTTTTTTTTTTTTTCTTTTTATTAAAGATTTTGGTCAAATAACAAAACTTAACACAATTTACAGTATTGCTCTAGAGGCCATTTCTCAATCCATTTCTTTACATTGTGTCACTTATAAATAACAAAAAACTCATAAACATAGGCATCTTAAGCAATATTATTACATCTTCTTGAACAAAATCAATTTTTTCTTTTTTCCTTAACCTTTTTTATCAAACCTTAGCTAGTCAAAATACCAAGTGGGATAATACCTGTAGGCCCATGTCGTAGGCCCAGCCCTCCTACATTGTTTTTCCGTAAATCGGAAAGGGGGGGGGGGAGGGAGAGGAAGAGGGAAAAAAAAAAAAAAAAGAGAGAAATAGTCCCCTCTCCTTCTCCTCCCCTTCTCTCCTCTAAAGGAGAGAACAGGAGGTTAAGTAAATCTATTTCTTTCCTAGTGCTCGTCTCTCTGCCTACCAAATCCCCAACAAAACTATCTCCGTATTTCTAAATGGAAAAATAAGATACTCTCTCTCACTCACCGGAAATCCTTTAATAAACGCTGCCCATTTTTTAAAGAACGCACATATATCCCTGTCATTGTTCATATCCACATTATATTGTTCAAGTATATATTGTTTTTTCAGGTAGTTTTTAATTTCGGCTAATTTAGGAATATCTGCTATCTTCCATTTCCTGAATATCAGACTTCTCACTGCCAGGATAATTGCATTAATTAATTTCCTGTACTGAAAATTTTGTGTCTCGTCCCATAAACAGACTATCCTTCTTAAATTAAGATTCCCAATGGGAAGCTTCAAAGAGTTAGAGGCCCAGTAGGCAACTTTCTGCCACATCTGATGGACTTTAGGGCATTCCCATATCATATGAGTCAAATTTGCCCCCAAATATGAGCACTTTGGACACTTCTGGAATGCTAAGTTACCCCACTTAAACCCTTTTTCTGGAGTATAATAAATTCTATAAAGTAATTTCACATGTGATTCCCTCCATGTTGAAGATAAAGTACTTTGATTCACCAGTTCAATAGACCTTTCAACGTGAGATATACTTATCTCCACGTCCGCATTTAATTTAGTCCAGTGCAGTGATATCTCTCTAAAGTTAGAGTCCTTTAATCTAGACATTATTATTTGATACCCCATAGAGATTGAATAGAGTCCATTCTTAAACATTCCGATCCATGTCTCAAGATCCCCCCAGCTCCAGCTCCCCTCAGACTCCCTTATGAGTGTATACACATAGTGTCTGGCTTGTAAATATGCATAGAAATCTTTATTCTCTAATTTAAATTCCTGCCTCAAAGTACTAAATGTTTTAATTGTAGCACTTTCCAGCTCCACTAGCTGAATAATCCTAGATAGCCCTAAATCTCTCCAAATCTGTAAGACTCTAGACTGAGAACCGTCTTGAAATTCTGGATTTCCCAAAAGTGTTTGGTATCTGGAAATGTTAGGTTTAAGTGTTAGTAGTGAGAGAATTTTTCGCCAAGCTAATATAGGCGTATAAATAGATTTAAGGAGCTTAATTCTTATTGGTATGTTTCTAGGTTCAGAATGAATTAAGGAAACTGGTAGGAAAGGATAGGTCACATTATTCTCAAGATTGTTATTAGTTACATATCCTGCATTCACTATCCAGTCTAAAACAATTCTAGCCAAAAACACTAAATTATATACATGAATATCAGGTAGTGCCATACCTCCATTTTTTTTTGCTAGACAAAGTCTCTTAAATGCTAATCTAGGTCTCTTACCCTGCCATATAAACCTCCGGATTGAAGTATTTAAATCTTTCAAGTCTTTCCCCTTAAGTAATACAGGGGTATTTTGAAAAGCATATAGCATTTTGGGTAATAAGATCATCTTAAATAGTGCTATTCGGCCTGACAATGAAAGTGGGAAATTTTGCCAATTTCTCAGACTCTCTTTAACTTTTTCAATTATAGGAGAAACATTCAAGCTGTACCAGGTTTTCGGTTGCCTTGATATATTTATACCCAAATATTTAAAGGCTTCCGGTGCCAGTCTAAAGGGGGTCTCCACCTTATCCCCCCCTCTATCCAGGACCCAGAAGATCTCTGATTTTGAAATATTTATCCTATAACCAGAAAAGGAGCCATACACTTCAATGATTGATAATATTTTTGAAATATTTTGTCTAGCATTAGAGACATATAAAAGAATATCGTCAGCATATAAAGTAATCTTCATTTCCTTTGTTCCCACTCTAATACCTTCTATATGTTGACGTAGCATAATTGCCAGAGGTTCAATTGATATATTGAACAAAAAAGGAGAGAGCGGGCAGCCCTGTCGGGTACCTCTTCCAAGACAAATATCAGCTGACAAAATATTATTTACTATTAACTTTGTGATGGGCGTGTTATAAAGGTTGCATATGAAGTTAACAAAGTCATTTTTAAACCCAAACTTAGTAAGAGAGAATATCAAGTGATCATAGTGTATCGAATCGAACGCTTTTTCAGCATCGATTGAAATAAGCGCAGAATCTACTGGATTGCTTACTTTAGACATTGATACATCCTTTAAGTTGTTATAATAATCAATTATCGAAAAAATTTCCCTGATCTTAGCTGCAGAGTTTCTTTTATACATGAAACCTGCTTGATCCTCATGTATTATAGTGGGTAGAACCTTTTGTAGCCGATTAGCAAGTATAAATGTAAGCAATTTATAATCGGAATTAAGTAGTGCTATGGGGCGATATGATTCTTTCTTAGTTGGGTCCTTACCCGGTTTCAAAATCAGCATTGTCAGGGAAGCAGTGAAACTAGAGGAGATTAGTTTATTCTCCTTGTAAAAATAATTATATAAATTTTTCAGATAAGGAGTGATGTTTTGTCCTAATATTTTATATAATTCATTAGGAATTGCATCTGGTCCAGGCGCTTTATTTCTCGCTAAGTTTTTAATAGCTTTATCAATTTCATCCGCAGAAATTGTGGCATTCATATTAGCACATACTTCAGGGGATATAACTGGGTTCTTAATCTTCTCCCAGAATTCCTTTCTATGTTGTTTATTCGAGTTTTGAAGGGCATATAAATTACTATAATATCTAGTGAATACTTTAAGTATATCCTCTGATTTTGTTACAGTTGTACCCTCATCCTGAATACTCTCCATCACTGTAGTTCCTCTATTATTCTTAACTAATGCTGCTAACAGTTTCCCTGATCTATTTCCATGCTTGTAAAATTTAGCTTGTAAGCTAATCTCCTCTTGTGTTGATTTGTAAATTAACAGAGTATCCCTCTCTTTCTTAGCTCTCGTATATCTTTCCCAATTCTCCGTTGATCTGTCTAAAATATATTGGTTATATGCATTAGAGAGAAATCTTAATACTTCCTGTTCTCTTTTCTTGTTTTTTCTTTTTAATGCTATTATATAAGAGGTAATTTCTCCTCTTAACACAGCTTTTGCCGTTTCCCAGAAGACCAGAGGTTTGTTTATATATTCATGATTAAACCGAGCAAATTCTTCAAACTTACTTCTTAAAAATTCTTTAAACTTTATATCATTTGTCAAGAATTTTGGGAACCAGAAACGCGGAGATGAATGAGTAAAAAAAGGGATCGAAAGGGAAATCGGAGCATGGTCTGATATCGAGACAGGATAAATATTTGTTCTAATATTTAAATTTGCAACCTTGTCATTAACCAAGAATATATCAATCCTTGAAAGGGATTTATGTGCTTTGGACAAGCAGGTGTATTCCCGAGCCTCTGGATTCATATTACGCCATATATCCCTAAGTGCCAAATTTGAGAGAATTTTCCTAAACATTTTGGATTCGAGTGCATCCCTTTTTGTCTTAACTAGTTTTACCTTTTTTCTGTGTCTATCTAGGGGAAATTGCGGGGCCATATTAAAGTCCCCTCCCATAATTACATATCCCTCTACACATTGTAATATCTTTAATTGGAGATTATCCCAAAAACTCGGTATCACATTATTTGGGGCATATATGTTACATAATGTGTAAATAGAGTTACCTATTTTTAATTTTAACAAAAGGTATCGACCTCCTTCATCCGTAAATATTTGTAATATTTGTGCTTTAATTTTTTTTGCTATTAAAATCACTACTCCCTTCCGTTTATGTTCTCCTGGTGATGCTATTACATCTCCAACCCATGAAGTTTTTAATTTAGCAGTCTCTTTTAAATTTAAGTGAGTTTCCTGTAAGAATGCTATAGAGCATTTCAATTTCTTCAAATGGGATATTACTGTCTTTCGTTTTACAGGGGAACTAAAGCCCCCAATATTCCATGAAATTATATTAATAAAATTCGTGGAGTCAGTCATTTCTGTGACTTAATATACATACTTTCAATTCGTTTGAAGAAAGAGAGGAAGGGGGAGAGAAAAAAAAAAAAAAAAAAAGGGGTTTCCCCCCTCTCCTCACCCCACCCACCCCATGTTTCTGTAGACATTCTGTACTATTATCCCATCTTTCTACCCACATACACAAAGAAAAAGAAGATATACACATAAAAAAAATAAGATTCGCTGGTCTTATCCCTCTCTTCATGTCTTTTTATAGTATTTTGTTTTCTGTCAAGAATTTTTCAGCTGCTTTGCGGTTATCAAAAAAGTATACCTCATCCCTGTATGTCATTTTTAATTTAGCTGGGTAAAGCAAGGTCGCCTGGACGCCCTGATTGATAAGCTTTGTACATATGGGTGACATTTCCTTTCTTCTTAAGGAGGTCTCGTAAGAGAAATCCTGAAAAATAAATATTCTGTCCTCCCCTATAAGAATTGGTTGCATTTTTCTGTAAAATTGCAATATTGTCACCTTGTCCTGATAATTTAATAGTTTAGCAAGTACTGGTCTTGGTCTTGTACCCTTATTACTGCTAGTTAACTGACTGCCTATCCTATGTGCCCGCTCCACTATTATATTAGGGTAAGTGGAAGGAATACCTATAAGCTTAACCAGGTTTGAGGAGATAAATTCTGCTAAATTTTCATTTCCCTTCGTTTCAGGGAGACCTACTATCTTAATATTGTTCCTTCTGGAACGGTCCTCCAAATCCTCAATTTTTTGCTGTAATTTAGAGATCAGAGTGTTATTAGCTTCTATTCTATTTTTCATACCCTCAGTATTATCCTCAATATCTGATATTCTCTGTTCAGCCTCTTGAAGCCTATTGGAGAATTGTCTTACTTCATTTGTTAACATCACTAAATCCTGTTTGATCTCTGATCTAAGCCCTTCAAATTTGGGAGATAAAGCCCCTGCAATACTATCTACTAGAGTTTGCTTATCAAATTGCTCTATACCCCTGGGTAGGTTAGTAGTGCTCGAGTGTATTTCAGCCATTGTTTCTATTGCCTGTTTATTTTTCTTATCTCTTGTTTTCCCGACCATGGCTGGAGAGGTGTTTTTCATGTGTGAAGGTGATTTAATATACTTATCCATATAATGCAGAAAAAATAGTGTTGTGTGAGAGATAAAAAAAAAAAAAAAAAGGAAAGTGAAGAAGGAGTGATTAGGTGAAATGAAATGTGAGGGGAAAAAAAAAAAAAAAAAAAAGAAAACAAAAAGGGGGTGCAGTTAAGTGAAAATGTATGAGAGAATTTCTTTAATTCCCTAAGTGTAGTGATCCACTTGTGACACCTATCCCAGAGAGAAAAAGAACAAGAATGAAGAAATTTATCCAGTAGTTGTATAGAAAGTTTTTTCTTCCTTTTCCTTTTTTCCCAGAACTCCCTAGCAGTAAGTATGGGGCTTCAAACCAGAGAACTTAGTTCCCCTTTCTCCTCTGTTCGTCTGCAAATATCACAATAAACAGTTTCAAACTATTTGCTATATAGGGCCCTTTAACCTGTGTTTCCTGTCCAAATTACATTTTTTCCTATAGAGCAATATACAATAATAAATTCATGTCAGATAATTTTAGTCATCACTGTTATAAAGAGGTTTCCAAGCAGAATTTAGGTTTTACATTCCCAATTGTTCACTTTGAGGAAAAACACATTTGCCAGCAATTATTAATGTATTTCTAATACCTTCTTATTTAATAAGTAACCCTACAAGGTTTATTCTACCTCCCTGAATGAGCTGTCCCTCAAATATCACTTATCCTAGGGAAGGGAAATTTTAAGTACTAAAATCCCTTTTAGTGAGTAATACTCTACTATCTGGTCCTGCAACTTAATTGGATAATTCAACCTTATTTTTCCCTTTAGATATTCCTCTGACTAATACCAGTAACCTTCTAGTCTATATACATACTCTCCTTTAAAGTAGAATCTTAATTTAATACCTTGATTTTTAAATATAAGAAAATAGACTATTCCCCACCTGCCCTCTTACTAAATTGTTAACCCTTTTATACTAAATATCTTTGAATTTATTGATAAGTGGGAGTCAGACTCTTTATATTATTTGTAAATAGAGTTCAAAACCATATCAAGCTTAACTGGATAAAGATACATATTATAAGTTTGAACATTTACTAGCAAGGGTCAGTAAACAGAGACCGCAATCAGGTCTCTTCCTCAACCAATTTCTTGATATCCTTGGGAGGCAAACCGCTTAATAGCCCTCTTCTTTTCTTCTCCTCTCCCCCTTTCTTAAAAAAAAAAGGAAAAGGCCAACAATCTGACTCCCTTCTATTACTCCCAAACAAATTAAGAGCAGTGTCTGTCTTTTCTCTGGGATAGGTAAATTTGTACTCCAGGCTGATGTTTTATACTACAGTCAATTAAGACAATTTTTTGTCAAGCAGCCTTTTTAAGCACCATCAGCCCCCAGCAAGAGAGCAGAGAAAGTTATGGACTAGGAGCAAAGCAAAAAGGCATATGGTAGTCTTTTGAAATAAGAGGAAACAAAAAAAGAGATAAGCAAGTCAGTCTCCCTCCTGTTGATCCCAGTTAGTTCATAAGCAGTGTCCACTTCCCTTTTAAATTCAGTGATTATCTATCAGGTTAATGTTTTTATTCTAAATTCAGTCCCAGCAAGTTATTTTATGCAGTAGCTGGCTCAAGCAGCCATAGCCCAGGGAAGAAACAGCAAGCAAGCAGAAGAGTTATGCTTAAAGAGCGAAGCACATAAGCACAAAGCAACCAGCAGTCATAGAACAACTTATATAGGTATACTTGCTGTTGTTAGGATTTTCTTTTTCTCCTCGATTCTCAGGCCAAATTCACACATAATCTTTCCTCTGCGATATTCAGCTCCCTTCTTCCCCTTTACTTTAATGGCGGTATTCTTGCGATGTGGAGAAGTGATTGTCTATTCCACACTCGCATTTATCCACGTTCTATCTCCCCCATGCAACCTCGGTGTGAGGGAGATAGTTTCCTTACAGGCCACCCGCCTCCTTGATGCTATAATATACTCCTTCACTGGGGTCTGTTACTGCCGCCTAACCACCCGCTCCTCCTTAGGCTTACAGACCTCCCAGTGCGGCGTCTTCGTTCTGCCCCTCCTCTCCCCAGCCAGATCAATCCACTGAATCACCTCAGAGAGGGGGGGAGGGCCGGTCCCATCATCTAGTGGCCTCCTCACCGTTGCACGGTTCCTGTCTCCTCCAGCCCAGCAGCCGCTCCTATCTCCCTCTCGCAGCACCGGTGGGAGGGAGATTTGCAGGTATTGTTACTGTGTACCAGTTGTTAGGATTGGTATATACGCTGGATATTTTTATTATTCCTCCTCAGGAGCTTGTTCTCTCAGCGCGTCCGGTCCGCTTGCCTTAACCCTTCTGTTCGCCCAGGGTTGTCTTTTTAGCCGCACTTTCTCCCCAGTCACAGGGGCTCCAGGCACAATATCCCTTGCATTAGGAGTTTAGTGCAGGAGATAGCAGAGAGAAGCGCTCCGTGACTTGCGCTTAGCTCCTCCTCCGGATGTCCATGTGGGATCCAACCATCTTCTGTGCTTCTTAAAGGCACAGTACGTTTTTAATTTTATTCTAATTGAATTGTATTCCAAGTTGCAAGTTTATTTGCTAGTGTGTTAAACATGTCTGATTCAGAGGATGATACCTGTGTCATTTGTTGCAATGCCAAAGTGGAGCCCAATAGAAATTTATGTACTAACTGTATTGATGCTACTTTAAATAAAAGTCAATCTGTACAAATTGAACAAATTTCACCAAACAACGAGGGGAGAGTTATGCCGACTAACTCGCCTCACGTGTCAGTACCTGCATCTCCCGATCGGGAGGTGCGTGATATTGTAGCGCCGAGTACATCTGGGCGGCCATTACAAATCACATTACAGGATATGGCTACTGTTATGACTGAAGTTTTGGCTAAATTACCAGAACTAAGAGGTAAGCGTGATCACTCTGGGGTGAGAACAGAGTGCGCTGATAATATTAGGGCCATGTCAGACACTGCGTCACAGGTGGCAGAACATGAGGACGGAGAACTTCATTCTGTGGGTGACGGTTCTGATCCAAACAGACTGGATTCAGATATTTCAAATTTTAAATTTAAACTGGAAAACCTCCGTGTATTACTAGGGGAGGTGTTAGCGGCTCTGAATGATTGTAACACAGTTGCAATACCAGAGAAAATGTGTAGGTTGGATAAATATTTTGCGGTACCGGCGAGTACTGAGGTTTTTCCTATACCTAAGAGACTTACTGAAATTGTTACTAAGGAGTGGGATAGACCCGGTGTGCCGTTCTCACCCCCTCCGATATTTAGAAAAATGTTTCCAATAGACGCCACCACACGGGACTTATGGCAAACGGTCCCTAAGGTGGAGGGAGCAGTTTCTACTTTAGCTAAGCGTACCACTATCCCGGTGGAGGATAGCTGTGCTTTTTCAGATCCAATGGATAAAAAATTAGAGGGTTACCTTAAGAAAATGTTTGTTCAACAAGGTTTTATATTGCAACCCCTTGCATGCATTGCACCGATCACGGCTGCAGCGGCATTCTGGATTGAGTCTCTGGAAGAGAACATTAGTTCAGCTACTCTGGACGACATTACGGACAGGCTTAGAGTCCTTAAACTAGCTAATTCATTCATTTCGGAGGCCGTAGTACATCTTACTAAACTTACGGCGAAGAATTCAGGATTCGCCATTCAGGCACGCAGGGCGCTGTGGCTAAAATCCTGGTCAGCTGATGTTACTTCTAAGTCTAAATTGCTTAATATACCTTTCAAAGGGCAGACCTTATTCGGGCCCGGGTTGAAAGAGATTATCGCTGACATTACAGGAGGTAAAGGCCATGCCCTGCCTCAGGACAAAGCCAAAGCTAAGGCTAGACAGTCTAATTTTCGTTCCTTTCGTAATTTCAAAGCTGGAGCAGCATCAACTTCCTCTGCACCAAAACAGGAAGGAGCCGTTGCTCGCTACAGACAAGGCTGGAAACCTAACCAGTCCTGGAACAAGGGCAAGCAGACCAGGAAACCTGCTGCTGCCCCTAAAACAGCATGAATTGAGGGCCCCCGATCCGGGATCGGATCTAGTGGGGGGCAGACTTTCTCTCTTCGCCCAGGCTTGGGCAAGAGATGTCCAGGATCCCTGGGCGCTAGAGATAATATCTCAGGGATACCTTCTGGACTTCAAATACTCTCCTCCAAGAGAGAGATTTCATCTGTCAAGGTTGTCAACAATCCAGACAAAGAAAGAGGCGTTTCTACGCTGCGTACAAGAGCTCTTGTTAATGGGAGTAATCCATCCTGTTCCACGATCGGAACAGGGACAGGGGTTTTACTCAAATCTGTTTGTGGTTCCCAAAAAAGAGGGAACTTTCAGACCAATCCTGGACTTAAAGATCCTAAACAAATTCCTAAGAGTTCCATCGTTCAAGATGGAGACTATTCGGACAATTTTACCTATGATCCAAGAGGGTCAGTACATGACCACTGTAGATTTAAAAGATGCCTACCTTCACATACCGATTCACAAAGATCATTACCGGTACCTAAGGTTTGCCTTCCTAGACAGGCATTACCAGTTTGTGGCTCTTCCATTCGGATTGGCTACAGCTCCAAGAATCTTCACAAAGGTTCTGGGTGCTCTTCTGGCGGTACTAAGACCGCGGGGAATCTCGGTAGCTCCATACCTAGACGACATTCTGATTCAAGCTTCAAGCTTTCAAACTGCCAAGTCTCATACAGAGTTAGTACTGGCATTTCTAAGGTCACATGGATGGAAGGTGAACGAAAAGAAAAGTTCACTCGTTCCACTCACAAGAGTTCCTTTCCTGGGGACTCTTATAGATTCGGTAGAAATGAAGATTTACCTGACAGAGGACAGGCTAACAAGACTTCAAAGTGCTTGCCGCACCCTTCATTCCATTCAACACCCGTCAGTGGCTCAATGCATGGAGGTAATCGGCTTAATGGTAGCGGCAATGGACATAGTACCCTTTGCACGCTTACACCTCAGACCACTGCAACTGTGCATGCTAAGTCAGTGGAATGGGGATTACTCAGACTTATCCCCTTCTCTGAATCTGGATCAAGAGACCAGAAATTCTCTTCTATGGTGGCTTTCTCGGCCACATCTGTCCAGGGGGATGCCATTCAGCAGACCAGACTGGACAATTGTAACAACAGACGCCAGCCTTCTAGGTTGGGGTGCCGTCTGGAATTCTCTGAAGGCTCAGGGACAATAGAGTCAGGAGGAGAGTCTCCTGCCAATAAACATTCTGGAATTGAGAGCAGTTCTCAATGCCCTCCTGGCTTGGCCCCAGTTGACAACTCGGGGGTTCATCAGGTTTCAGTCGGACAACATCACGACTGTAGCTTACATCAACCATCAGGGAGGGACAAGAAGCTCCCTAGCTATGATGGAAGTATCAAAGATAATTCGCTGGGCAGAGTCTCACTCTTGCCACCTGTCAGCAATCCACATCCCGGGAGTGGAGAACTGGGAGGCGGATTTCTTAAGTCGTCAGACTTTTCATCCGGGGGAGTGGGAACTCCATCCGGAGGTCTTTGCCCAAATACTTCGACGTTGGGGCAAACCAGAGATAGATCTCATGGCGTCTCGACAGAACGCCAAGCTTCCTCGTTACGGGTCCAGATCCAGGGATCCAGGAGCAGCCCTGATAGATGCCCTGACAGCACCTTGGGACTTCAGGATGGCTTACGTGTTTCCACCCTTCCCGATGCTTCCTCGATTGATTGCCAGAATCAAACAAGAGAGAGCATCAGTGATTCTAATAGCACCTGCGTGGCCACGCAGGACTTGGTATGCAGACCTGGTGGACATGTCATCCTGTCCACCTTGGTCTCTACCTCTGAAACAGGACCTTCTGATACAGGGTCCCTTCAAACATCAAAATCTAACTTCTCTGAAGCTGACTGCTTGGAAATTGAACGCTTGATTTTATCAAGACGTTGGTTTTCTGAGTCAGTTATTGATACCTTAATACAGGCTAGGAAGCCTGTTACCAGAAAGATTTACCATAAGATATGGCGTAAATACCTATATTGGTGTGAATCCAAAGGTTACTCTTGGAGTAAGGTTAGGATTCCTAGGATATTGTCTTTTCTACAAGAAGGTTTAGAAAAAGGTTTATCTGCTAGTTCATTAAAGGGACAGATTTCAGCTCTGTCCATTCTGTTACACAAACGTCTGTCAGAAGTTCCTGACGTCCAGGCTTTTTGTCAGGCTTTGGCCAGGATTAAGCCTGTGTTTAAAACTGTTGCTCCACCATGGAGTTTAAACCTTGTTCTTAATGTTTTACAGGGCGTTCCGTTTGAACCCCTTCATTCCATTGATATAAAGTTGTTATCTTGGAAAGTTCTATTTTTAATGGCTATTTCCTCGGCTCGAAGAGTCTCTGAATTATCAGCCTTACATTGTGATTCTCCTTATTTGATTTTTCATTCGGATAAGGTAGTTCTGCGTACTAAACCTGGGTTCTTACCTAAGGTAGTTACTAACAGGAATATCAATCAAGAGATTGTTGTTCCTTCCTTGTGCCCAAATCCTTCTTCGAAGAAGGAACGTCTACTGCACAACCTGGATGTAGTCCGTGCTCTAAAATTTTACTTACAGGCAACTAAGGAATTTCGACAAACGTCTTCTCTGTTTGTCGTTTACTCTGGGCAGAGGAGAGGTCAAAAAGCTTCTGCTACCTCTCTTTCTTTTTGGCTTCGTAGCATAATTCGTTTAGCTTATGAGACTGCTGGACAGCAGCCTCCTGAAAGAATTACAGCTCATTCTACTAGAGCTGTGGCTTCCACTTGGGCCTTCAAGAATGAGGCCTCTGTTGAGCAGATTTGCAAGGCTGCAACTTGGTCTTCGCTTCATACTTTTTCCAAATTTTACAAATTTGACACTTTTGCTTCATCGGAGGCTATTTTTGGGAGAAAGGTTCTTCAGGCAGTGGTTCCTTCTGTATAAAGAGCCTGCCTATCCCTCCCGTCATCCGTGTACTTTTGCTTTGGTATTGGTATCCCAGAAGTAATGATGACCCGTGGACTGATCACACTTAACAGAAGAAAACATAATTTATGCTTACCTGATAAATTCCTTTCTTCTGTAGTGTGATCAGTCCACGGCCCGCCCTGTTTTTAAGGCAGGTAAATATTTTTTAATTTATACTCCAGTCACCACTTCACCCTTGGCTTTTCCTTTCTCGTTGGTCCTTGGTCGAATGACTGGGAGTGACGTAGAGGGGAGGAGCTATATGCAGCTCTGCTGGGTGAATCCTCTTGCACTTCCTGTTGGGGAGGAGTAATATCCCAGAAGTAATGATGACCCGTGGACTGATCACACTACAGAAGAAAGGAATTTATCAGGTAAGCATAAATTATGTTATTTCTGACGGAGGTCAGAAAATCAAAACTCTTAACCACTTGCCGAGCTCTTCATTCCATTCCTCAGCCATCAGTGGCTCAGTGTATGGAGGTAATCGGACTCATGGTAGCGGCAAAGGACATAGTTCCTTTTGCCCGCCTACACCTCAGACCACTGCAACTATGCATGCTCAAACAGTGGAATGGGGATTAATGCAGATTTATCTCCTCAACTGCATCTGGACCAGGAGACCAGAGATTCTCTTCTCTGGTGGTTGTCTCAGGACCACCTGTCTCAGGGAATGTGTTTCCGCAGGTCAGAGTGGCTTATAGTAATGACAGATGCCAGCCTGCTAGGCTGGGGTGCTGTCTGGAACTCCCTGAAAGCACAGGGCTTATGGTCTCGGGAGGAAACTATACTCACGATAAACATTCTAGAACTGAAAGCGATATTCAATGCGCTTCAGGCGTGACCTCAGCTAGCTGCGGCCAAATTCATCAGATTTCAGTCGGACAACATCACGACTGTAGCTTATATCAATCATCAAGGAGGAACACAGAGTTCTCTAGCAATGATGGAGGTGACCAAAATAATTTGATGGGCGGAGGATCATATCCCAGGGGTAGAGAACTGGGAGGCGGATTTCCTAAGTCGTCAGATTTTTCATCCGGGGGAGTGGGAGCTCCATCCGGAGGTATTTGCCCCGCTGACTCAGCTATGGGGCACACCAGAATTGGATCTGATGGCGTCCCGTCAGAATGCCAAACTTCCTTGTTACAGGTCCAGGTCCCGGGATCCCCAGGCGGTACTGATAGATGCTCTAGCAGTGCCCTGGTCCTTCAATCTGGCCTATGTATTTCCACCGTTTCCTCTCCTCCCACGTCTGGTTGCCAGAATCAAGCAGGAGAGAGCTTCAGTGATTCTGATAGCACCTGCGTGGCCACGCAGGACTTGGTATGCAGACCTAGTGGACATGTCATCGGTTCCACTGTGGCCAATGAGGCAGGACCTTCTAATCCAAGGTCCATTCACGCATCCAAATCTAATTTCTCTGCGTCTGACTGCCTGGAGATTGAATGCCTGATTCTATCAAAGCATGGTTTCTCTGAGTCGGTCATTGATACCCTGATTCAAGCTAGAAAGCCTGTCACCAGGAAGATCTATCATAAGATTTGGCGCAAATATTTTTATTGGTGTGAATCCAAGGGTTACTCATGGAGTAAGATTAGGATTCCTAGAATATTGTCCTTTCTCCAAGAAGGATTGGAGAAGGGATTATCAGCTAGTTCCTTAAGAGGACAAATATCTGCTTTGTCTATTCTTTTACACAAACGTCTGGCAGATGTCTCGGACGTTCAAGTGTTTAGTCAGGCCTTGGTTAGGATCCAGCCTGTATTTAAACCTGTTGCTCCGCCATGGAGCCTAAACTTAGTTCTTAAAGTTCTTCAAGGGGTTCCGTTTGAACCTATGTATTCCATAGATATTAAGCTTCTATCTTGGAAAGTTTTGTTTTTAGTAGCTATCTCTTCGGCTCGAAGAGTTTCTGAGTTATCTGCTTTACAGTGTGATTCACCTTACCTTGTTTTCCATGCAGATAAGGTGGTTTTGCGTACCAAACCTGCGTTTCTTCATAAGGTTGTTTCTTATAGGAATATCAATCAGTAGATTGTTGTTCCTTCACTGTGTCCTAATCCTTCATCAAAGAAGGAACGTCTGTTGCACAATCTTGATGTGGTTCGTGCTTTAAAGTTCTACTTACAAGCAACTAAAGATTTCCGTCAAACATCTTCATTGTTTGTTGTTTATTCTGGTAAACGGAGAGGTCAAAAGGCTACGGCTACCTCTCTTTCCTTTTGGCTGAAAAACATCATCCGTTTGGCTTATGAGACTGCTGGCCAGCAACCTCCTGAAAGAATTACTGCTCATTCTACTAGAGCAGTGGCTTCCACATGGGCTTTTAAAAATGAGGCTTCTGTTGAACAGATTTGTAAGGCGGCGACTTGGTCTTCGTTTCATACTTTTTCCAAATTTTCCAAATTCGATACTTTTGCTTCTTCAGAGGCTATTTTTGGGAGAAAGGTTCTACAAGCAGTGGTGCCTTCCATTTAAGGTACCTGTCTTGTCCCTCCCTTCATCTGTGTCCTAAAGCTTTGGTATTGGTATCCCAGAAGTATGGATGAATCCGTGGACTCGATACATCTTACAAGAGAAAACATAATTTATGCTTACCTGATAATTTTTTTTCTCTTGTGATGTATCGAGTCCACGGCCCACCCTGTTTATTTAAGACAGGCAGTATATTTTTATTTTAAAAACTTCAGTCACCACTGCACCCTATAGTTTCTCCTTTTTCTTCCTAGCCTTCGGTCGAATGACTGGGGGGTGGAGCTAAGGGAGGAGCTATATAGACAGCTCTGCTGTGGATGCTCTCTTTGCCACTTCCTGTAGGGAAGGAGAATATCCCACAAGTATGGATGAATCCGTGGACTCGATACATCACAAGAGATATAAATTTATCAGGTAAGCATAAATTATGTTTTTCATCCAGAATGGAGCTTGAAATTAATTCTAGTTCCTTTGTTCAAGTTGATATTTTGTCACCTTTATTTGTTTCTCATTATTTATGGCTTGTTAGCAAAAATCAGAAGTCTATTCCTTTGAAGGCTTATTCTAACTACTATATGACCTTATGATAGTTCAGGTATAATGAAGCTTACAGTATTTGCTTCTTCATAGGAATGTTGTTCAGTCAACACTTCGTTAGATTTAGACAATTAGGTTTTTTACCCCTTACTTTGCAATCAATGTGAATCACTTGCTAAACCTACAATATATACATTTATGTTTTACTATTTGAATATGAGAGAAAACAAGATTTATACTTTATATATAATAATGTCACTTTTCAACCATGCACCCACTGGTTAAAAGAACAGTGAAGTAGTGAAAAAATAATATCTGTATCAGTGGATGCAGCAAACAATAGACTACTTTAGCTAGAGACTAAATAGCACCAAGGCAAAGTATAATGTAGCAGGTAAATCATTCATCAACAAGAGGTATTTCTAGACTGGCCAGTTGGACTACATAATCTCTATAAAAAATGTGGCAAAAAAGCTATCAGTACCAATATACACTGCTATTCTGGAGCAATCTACAAATTTTAATGGATTATATCCTGAAATCATAGACAGTAATTTAATATAATTTACGGTACTAACTGTTAATTAAAGTAAAATGTTTATGAGACCTTATTTATTTTGTGTAAACAATTTCCTTTCACACATATTTTAATTTGCTTTGCTTCCAAAGGTCTTGACATGGCTTAAAGGGACACTCAGGTCAAATTAAATTTTCATGATTCAGATACAGCATATAATTTTAAAGAACTTTCCAATTTACTTCCATTAAAAAAAATGTGCACATTCTTTTATATTTATACTTTTTGAGTCACCAGCTCCTACTGAGCATGTGCAAGAATTCACTGACTATACGTATATGCATTTGTGATTGGCTGATTGCTATCACATGGTACAGGGGGAGTGGAAATAGACATAACTTTGAAATTTGTTTAACCCCTTAATGACCACAGCACTTTTCCATTTTCTGTCCGTTTGGGACCAAGGCTATTTTTACATTTCTGCGGTGTTTGTGTTTAGCTGTAATTTTCCTCTTACTCATTTACTGTACCCACACATATTATATACCGTTTTTCTCGCCATTAAATGGACTTTCTAAAGATACCATTATTTTCATCATATCTTATAATTTACTATAAAACAAATTATAAAATATGAGGAAGAAATTGAAAAAAACACACTTTTTCTAACTTTGACCCCCAAAATCTGTTACACATCTACAACCACCAAAAAACACCCATGCTAAATAGTTTCTAAATTTTGTCCTGAGTTTAGAAATACCCAATGTTTACATGTTCTTTGCTTTTTTTGTAAGTTATAGGGCCATAAATACAAGTAGCACTTTGCTATTTCCAAACCATTATTTTTCAAAATTAGCGCTAGTTACATTAGAACACTGATATCTTTCAGGAATCTCTAAATATCCATTGACATGTATATATTTTTTTTTAGTAGACATCCCAAAGTATTCATCTAGGCCCATTTTGGTATATTTCATGCCACCATTTCACCGCCAAATGCGATTAAATACAAAAAATCGTTCACTTTTTTACTAATTTTTTTCACAAACTTTTGGTTTCTTACTGAAATTATTTACTAACAGCTTGTGCAATTATGGCTTAATTGGTTGTAAATTCTTCTCTGGGATCCCCTTTGTTCAGAAATAGCAGACATATATGGCTTTGGCGTTGCTTTTTAGTAATTAGAAGGCTGCTAAATGCCACTGCGCACTACACGTGTATTATGCCCAGCAGTGAAGGGGTTAATTATGGAGCATGTAGGGAGCTTTTAGGTATAATTTTAGCTTTAGTGTAGTGTAGTAGACAACCCCAAGTATTGATCTAGGCCAATTTTGGTATATTTCATGCCACCATTTCACCGCCAAATGCGATCAAATGAAAAAAAACGTAAAATTTTTCACAATTTTAGGTTTCTCACTGAAATCATTTACAAACAGCTTGTACAATTATGGCACAAATTGTTGTAAATGCTTCTCTGGGATCCCCTTTGTTCAGAAATAGCAGACATATATGGCTTTGGCGTTGCTTTTTGGTAATTAGAAGGCCGCCAAATGCTGCTGCATTTCACACGTGTATTATGGCTAGCAGTGAAGGGGTTAATTATGTAGCTTGTAGGGAGCTTGCAAGGTTAATTTTAGCTTTAGTGTAGAGCTCAGCCTCCCACCTGAAACATGAGACCCCCTGATCCCTCCCAAACAGCTCACTTCCCTCCCCCACCCCACAATTGTACCCGCCATCTTAACTACTGGCAGAAACTCTGCCAGTACTAAAATAAAAGCTATATTTGGGCTTTTTTTGTGTTTTTTTTTTTAGCATATTTACATATGCTGCTGTGTAGGATCCCCCCTTAGCCCCCAACCTCACTGATCCCCCACTAAACAGCTCTCTAAGCCTCCCCCTCTGCCTTAATGGGCGCCATCTTGGGTACTGGCAGCTGTCTGCCAGTACCCAGTTTAGTAAAAAAGTTGCCTTTTTTTTAAAAAAAAAATCCCTTTTCTGTAGTGTAGCTTCCCCCACCCCTTCCAGATCCCTTAGCTGTTAATTTAAACTTTCAAAACTTTTTTTGTTGTTGCTTATTACATCTTTATTTTTCTGCAGTGTAGCGGTTCCCTCCCGCCCAGTGCACGCGCCCGCCCGCCGCCCCCCGTGCACGCGCGCGCTCCCGTGCGCGCTCCCGACTGACCCGCCCCCGATCCCGCCCCCCTTCCCTCTACTCTGTACATCGATGGCCGCCCACCCGCCTCCCAGGCTTGCTCCCACCCACCAACGATACCGGCCACCGATGTCCGGTGCAGAGAGGGCCACAGAGTGGCTCTCTCTGCATCGGATGGCCATGGGGGGTTATTGCAGGATGCCTCGATATCGAGGCATCACTGCAATAACCGGAAAGCAGCTGGAAGCGAGCAGGATCGCTTCCAGCTGCTTTCCAGACCAAGGACGTACGCCACACGTCCTCGGTCATTAACTGTATTTTTTTTGAGGACGTGTGGCGTACGTCCTTGGTCATTAAGGGGTTAAAAAAAATCTACTACTTATTTGAAATTCAGAGTAAATGCTATTGCATTGTCTTGTTATCTTGTATTTGTTGATTATGCAAATCTACTGTGTTGACTGGTCCTTTAATTGTGTACCTTTGACTGTGTTGCTAAATTTAATTTTAGCTATAAACATGTGTGCTGCTAGTAATTTACGGTACCAACTGCAGACTAACGTTTTTGAGACTTCTTATTTAAGACCCCAGATTTGAATGAGTGAGTTTGATTAAATTAAGGGGTATCATATCCTTAAATAGTTTTGAAGTCAAAGCCGTAATAAGAATGATAATCTAATTTTCTTTCATACAGGTGGTGAAAGCCTATGATCCATTAATCCTGGGAATTACTCTTCCCTGCCACTTGGAGGAGGCAAAAATTCCAAAACCCCAAGAGCTCTATAAACCCCCTCCCACCTCACTGCCAACTCAGTTATGTCTTTGCCTCCACTGGAGGAAGGTGAAGAATGAAGATGTGCTTCTCAGACCGACTTGAGACCCATTTCCCCTCAAGTTGGAGTATAGATAGTAGCATATTTTTCACCTATTAGGATTTAGTCACAAGCCTTTCCACGGGTATTGCAGGGACTTGTCCTTTGCCTCTTACCTATAGTTTGTCAATGTACTCCTATTCTGCTGTTCTGTTTCAGAACTGTTTTTGGATTCCTACAGTTGTCGTCCAGTAGTACGGTGCCTAAGGGTAAGTATAATATATTTGTTATTAATTGGCAATCTGTAAGCCTTTTAGGTTATTGTATATATATTTATTATGTATGTATATGACCTTGGATAATTTTTCCTTTTAAAACTTTATGTATTTGCAATTATACAATTAAGTTTTCACCTGCATACATTTTTTAACACTAACCGGTTTTGCATGCACATATATTTTTAAATGAGTTTGTTTCACTCGCGTTCATTTGTTGATGCAATTTGGCTTTTCGGGCCGGCGTGCACATGATAACATACTTTTTGTCTCGCTTTTATTTGCCTTAGAAACTGGGTCATCTGAACACTTTCCTACAAGTGTAAACTAGCTGAGGTTTTAATCAGGAAAACGTATGCAATATATATGTATTCATATTTTAATGCATTCTGACCAATCTTAGTACTTCTCTTGCTTACTTTTATGCACATTAATACTGTTATAGTTTTTTTGCTGTTACGTGTGTTTATTTTAAACTGGCTGAGTTATTCTCTAGCATATTTATACTAAACATGTTTAAATGTTTTCATGCATTTTGACCATTCTAATGCTGCTCTTGCGTCTAAAGGTATTACTGCTCTTTTTGTTTATTCCTTACAGACTTTGACTGGAGCTAAGAACTTCATTCACTCTACTCTATCTGATATGTTGGCAGCTATGCCTCCTTCAAATAAGCATACAATGTAATTTTATCATTTACTTTTTACTAGCTCTGAGCCTATTAAGGTTAATGTTTCTGTTTATGATTTTGCTAAATACTAATAGGGGGAGGTTTTCTCAGACAGTGAGGGGTTTCCACTAGTTATGTTTCAGAGACTTCATCTTCTCTGTGTAAAGTTGGACATATTGATTCACTTTTTACAAGATTCTGTTTACTTAAGAGGTTATGGATCGTAAAGTAGCTGAGGATAAGTCTGTTTTTAGACTTAATTTGTATTACTATGTTTAAATTTCCTAGGTTTTATGATGCTGTCTCTAAGATACGGCTAGATTACGAGTTTTGCGGTACGGCATATTATGTGTTGCGGCGGTATAGCTATACCACAAGCATTTTAGCCTGTAACGCAACGTCTATTCCGCACTCATCCTATTGGCTGTTTTAAACAGCCAATAGGATTTCAGAAACTTTCATCCTATTGGCTGATTTGAATTTGAAGAATCAAATCAGCCAATAGGAATGCAAGGTATGCCATTTTGAAATGGCTGCCTTGCATTTAACTTCAGTGTACGGTGGTAACCGTATGAAGAGGACGCTCCGTGTAGGATGTCTTCGCCGTCCAGGATAGCTCCGCTTTGCGCCGCCAGGATGAAGATAGAAGACGTCCCCGAGATGGCTGAAGGTGTCGCCGCCTGGATGAAGACTTATTGCCGCCTGGATAAAGACTTATTGCCGCCTGGATAAAGATTGATGTCCGGACTTCAGGAACCGTGAATAGAATTTATGGGGTTAGTGTTAGTTTTTTATTTATTTTTTATTTTTTGGACTGTTTTTTTTTTAGATTAGGTATGGGCACTTGTAAAAGAGCTGAATGCCATTTTACACAATGTAAAAAACATGTAATTTTTTTTTTTTTTTTTTAAACGAGGTATATTTTGTGTGGGTGATTCAGAGAAAAAAGTTCAAATTTATTTGTAAATACGAGGGCCAAACAACTAAAACACCTCTAACACAGGGTTGAGAAAAAAAAAAGTTTCAGCAGTAAAAAGGTTAACGGATATTATCAGGAACTATGGAAAAATCAAGCCCCCTCCTTTTGAAGTAACTGTATTGCTCTGGACTATATTTACTTTACTAGTCCTAAAATAGCAGCACCTTTGCAAAGAACACACTCAAAATCAAACTGTAACCACAAAGTGGGCATGTTAAGTACAAAAGTTGGAACACTTTGTACCCTAGTACGATGCAAGTGGGAATTTCAATTGATTGCAATCATACACTAACCTGTATTTATAAATTAAACAAGAATTCTAGCTGGGAAGGTAAATAGAAATGTCATTGAACATTTCCTTTGTGCTTGTCCCATTGTAATATAAAGAATGGCACTAAGAAGTGGCTTATACAAAATAATTGCAATATGTACTATTCATCATTTTAAAAGGATTGCATCCTTTTTTTTTTTTCTTTAAACTTCCTTTGTGCGTTGTCTATTACTTCCTGCCACAACCCCACAATGGTTCTGGGATCTCTACAGGACAACAAAGGTGGTGAGAGTCCATGATTCCTTACTGTTGGGAATTCATCACCTGGCCTCCAGGAGGAGGCAGACACCATACACCAGAGCTTTAATATTCCTCCTACTTCCCTGACCCACCCAGTATTTTCTATCCTAGTCTAGGAGTAGGCAGAGATAGAGGTTTTAAAAATGTATTGACTTAGGGGGATATTAATCCTACATCTTTCCTCATAGGATAATTCCTGGAAGAGAGGAATTTATAAGAGCACTGGCTGTGCAATGTAAATCTCCTTGCGAAAGTAGTAGTCACAAGCCTACCATGGATGTCACTGGGACAGTTCCTTTTGCCTCCTCCTGTTGGGCCATGAAGATACACTCCCTCCGTATATCCTCTACTTTACCCTCAGGATTAAGTTCTGGATAAGAGAGTGGCTTGGGTCAGTCACTGGGTAAGTACCCTCATGTCTCACACATCCCGCAGGCTATCAGCAAGTACTTTAGGCTCAGTACCTCATAGCCAGACACAGCAGCAGAGTACACATAACACACATTTTAATCTGAGTGATTTTATAGTGCAGACTGTTTGTGCACACAGAGGGTTTGGGCAATTTTAGTAATTAATTACCTTACCCTTTGAGGATCCTCTAGGAGGAGGTTAAGAAACCATATCAGAGCTTAAAATCCCTCCCACCTCCCATCTCTCTCTTAGTTTTGTTCTTGGCCTCGTAGGAGATGGTTGAGAACAGAGGTTGTTCCAGTTACTTGCTTATGAATTACAAACTGGGAGCACAGGCTTATGTGAGACCCAGAGTCCCTGGGGAGCATAATTTACAAAGAATCAGAAAAGACTCTTTGCAGCAGCTGAATGATACAAGGACACAGGAATACCCTGGTATGAGAATAATTTAGCCATAATTACCCTCAGGCGTCATAGGGACTCATCCGTAGCCTCCCCCAGAGGGTCTCAGTTTTTTCCTACTGTAATCCTCTGTGGTACTCGATACCTGCCCTGGATGGGCTATTTACTAGATACTGCTGCAGCTGCATTGACATTGACATGTCTGGTAAGCCAGTGGAGGGGTGCTGTGCAAGTTAAGTGACTTTACACAGCAAACACACGCAAGCCAAAGGCTATTTGTAGGTACTCTGACACAGATACAGTATAGTCAGGGGACTGATACTGCTCTCCTCATGACACAATTTTTCTCCCTTTCAGGTTCCTAACGGTTCTTTGGTCCTTATCAGTGAGGTGCAGCCATTTCCCCCTAGACACATTGAGCAAGGAGTTGACACCTGGTTTCCCCATCACCCTTAGGGAGACTTTTACCAGGTACATAATACAAATACATACAGAAATAGAAGCAGTCTGCCAGGAATGAGCAGCAGCTCAGTGGCTTGTTCTATGGCCCAGTTACCACCTGGGAATATGTTCTTTTTGCACAATTGTGTTTTTCACAGAGGAGAACTTTTTTTAAGTATATTAGTCTGATCCTGCCTAACAAGTTCAATCCAGCACCGAAATACCAGGCAATTCTTCTCTGAACAAGGGAAATGGCAACCTCAGACAATCTCTTTTGGGCCTCGTCAGTGAGGTGCTGCCATATCCCTCCTGATGCAGAGAGTCCACATCTGATTTCTCCAACTGGGTGACATTATGAAGTTGTACTTGTTGAAGATTGGCAGTGTCCAAGATTGTAACAAAGAGACGTCAGCTAACGACCAATCAAAAAGTCGTAAGAGGGTCATGTGATATACACAGAAGTTGACAGCTTAACACATGCCGAGGAACAGTACACGGAAGATTTGGGAGGCGATACTCGCCGTGGTGAACGGTAAGAAGATCCTTCTTTGTATCAGGTGATACTCCTGGTGGTGAGTCAATTTAAAGGGACATAATACTCATATGCTAAATCACTTGAAACTGATGCAGTATAACTGTAAAAAGCTGACAGGAAAATATCACCTCTGCATCTCTATGTAAAAAAGGAAGATATTTTACCTCACAATTTCCTCAGCTCAGCAGACTAAGTTCTGTGTAAAAAGTTATACTCAGCTGCTCCCAGCTGCAGGTAAAAAAATTAAAAAAAATGAAGAAATGAACAGCAGCCAATCAGCATCAGCAGTGCTGAGGTCATGAACTCTTACTGTGATCTCATGAGATTTGACTTAACTCTCATGAGATTTCATAGTAAGCTTCCTTTACCTGATTGGTGAAATAATATGAGAGTGCACGATGCTAGTCCCTTCAGATGTCCCAGGACAAACACACTAAAATGCTGCTTAGAAATCCTTTACAATGGGAGGTGGCTACTGAGGAACTTTTGAGGTAAAATATCTTTCTTTTTTACATAGAGATGTTCAGGTGATATTTTCTAATCAGCTTTTTACAGCTATGCTGCATCACTTTCAAGTGTTTAAACATTTGAGTATTATGGCCCTTTAACCAACGACCCGAAGGTATTGTGCCATTGACTGCTCTGTTGTTTTCTCTAAGCACAACCTTTCATATTATAACGTTCCCTAAGATTCTAGACAATAAGAACTTCAAAAGGAGTTTTTAAGGAAATTTTAAATCATAATCATTATCAAGCGTAAGGTGGTATCGAAAGACTGTAACCTATATTGCATGCAAATTTATGTCTAAAGGGAGACATCCCTGAAGTTTTATGCTCAGTTATTGAGGATCGTAAAATATATATGTTTTAATTTGTCACACCATTTGCACATTAGCTTTTTAGCTTATCGGAATATTAAATATATGTTTATCTGTGTATTGGAGCATTTTCTATCATTTTTAGGCTTTATGTCCTATATTAAGTAGTTCAGTGAGATGCAGTATTCATTTAAAGGCACAATCCTCATTGAGATTTATGTAGCATTTTTTTATAGCATTTGTGATTCTATGATGGATGATGTTATATATAACATTAGCTTAAAGGAACTTATTGATAAAAATCTAACAACTTGGGGGCCGATTTATCATTGGTCTGTCCGACATGATCCGCTCAGCGGATCATGTCCGACAGACATTGATGAATGCCGTCATCATACGCTGTGCAATGCTGCCCCCTGCAGATTCGTTGCCAATCGGCCGCTAGCAGGGGTTGTCAATCAGCCCATTCGTAAAGGATCGGGCGGTTTGATGTCTGCAGCCTCAGAGCAGGCGGACCAGTTATGGACCGCTGCTTCATAACTACTGTTTCCGGTGAGCCTGAAGGCTCACGCAGAAACAGGGACATCAAGCTCCATTCGGAGCTTTATAATTCGGCCCCTTGGTGTTTAAGCTTATTAGCGCCCTCTCACACATATCTTTTTATCTATTTATCTTCTGGTAACTTTTTTGAGGAGGCTTCCCAGAGAGAGGCCTACACCCCCCTAGCGCACCCACTTCCAACCTTATATATCGGCATTATGAAGTAGCCAGGTGGGGGCAGCGTCATATTTTTCTCATATTATATAATTTTCAGCTTTATAAAGCATAAATTAATTGCATAATTTAACATTTGTTTTATTTAATTTTTTAACCTGGTGGTCAGTAAAATAAGCTGGATGGTGCACCTGTATAAAAAAGATCCTGGGGAGAACACTGTAACATTCATCCATGGACTAATTTTGCATAGCAAAAAACATCTAATTGTACTAACCAAAAACAGTTTTGCGCATGCATTTCTTTTGGAATGCAGTGCTTAAAGGGATACTGAACCCAATTTTTTTCTTTCATGATTTAGATAGAGCAGCAATTTTTAAGCAACTTTCTAATTTACTCCTATTATCAAATTTTCTTCGTTCTCTTGCTATCTTTATTTTAAAAGGAGGAATGTAAATCTTAACAGCCAGCCCATTTTAGGTTCAGCACCATGGATAGTGCTAGCTTATTGGAGGCTTACATTTACCCACCAATAAGCAAGCATAATCCAGGTTCTCAACCAAAAATGGTCCGGCTCCTATGCATCACATACATAAATAAAGATAGCAAGAGAACGAAAAAAAATTGATAATAGGAGTAAATTAAAAAGTTGCTAAAAATGTTATGCTCTATCTGAATCATGAAATAAAAAATTTGGGTTCATTGTGCCTTTAAAGGGACGTAAAAATGAAACTAACACACAACTCTCAGCTCAGAGTGCTGTGAAATTACTGGGACTTCATTAAAACTTTCAATAACTTATCTCAGAAGCAATATGCAAGTGAGTTGAAATGCAATGCTGTGCACTTTAATTTCACATGTAATTGCTCATATATATTATGACTATATTAAAAACATCATTTTATGTCTCTTTAACAAACATACCATTCATATTTTTTTCTTTAATTTCATTCACTCCTGAGTCTGAGCCCCAAGTGAGGCATTTTGTATCAGCATCACATTACACTGTGTGTTTTGTTTTCTCTCTATTAGTCATTTTACTCTTTATGTAGCTCTTGGGGATACGTGGGTGCATTGCAAATTAAAAATGTTGACAATAATCTTTTTAATAAAAATCCCTTTTCCCCATTTTTATTTTTGGTGTTGCGTCATTTTGTAAATTGCTAGGCTGTTTATTGGTATTTCCATGCAATTTGCTATTGACTGTTTTGGCTTTTTTTTTTAGTGTATGACACACGGTTATATTTATATTTTCCCTAGAGAAGTTTCATAGGAAATATAAAAATGAATAAATAAAATGATGTGCAGTGCAGAATGTACTGAACATTATCAGAATTGCTGACAAACAAATCATTTCTCCCAGCTACAACCTGTTTATGACAATACGTGTTTCATATTTACCGTGTACGTGCTACGCCAGTGGTATGCTTCAAATAGAAGACTATGAACTGCTTTCTAATCTTCATTATAATTTTGATGAGAAGCTTCATAAGTTTAATGGTTTTGTAATGATCGTGTATTACTTTGTCCCTCCAGATTACTACACACTGAAATAGTGTTATACTGTGCTAATTAAATCTCTGGAGCTTGTTAGTTCACTAATTATGAGAAGCCACAAATAAACCACGAAAAGAAACAAAAATTGTGTGTGGTTAGGAATGTGGCCTTATAAATGATTGTATTTATATACTTTTATATTGAATATGTAAAGCCAAAGACTTCAGTTTCAAGCATTGTGACCACTTTGTGCTATTGCTGTGCTCCCAATAATAACAATTAAAGGGACACTGAACCCAAATTTTTTCTTTTGTAATTCAGATAGAACATTCAAATTTAAGCAACTTTCTAATTTACTCCTATTACCATTTTTTCTTTTTTCTTCGTTCTTTCGCTATCTTTAATTGAAAAAGAAGGCATCTAAGCTTTTTTCTTAGTTCAGCACTCTGGACAGCACTTTTTTATTGGTGGATGAATTTATCCACCAATCAGCAAGGACAACCCAGGTTGTTCACCAAAAATGGGCCGGGATCTAAACTTACATTCTTGAATTTCAAATAAAGATACCAAGAGAATAAAGAAAATTTGATAATAGGAGTAAATTAGAAAGTTGCTTAAAATGTCATGCTCTATCTAAATCATGAAAGAAAAAAATTTGGGCTCAGTGTCCCTTTAACATCTCCTGTAGTGAATGATCTATGATGCAAAATAATTAACTCTGTACTCGACAAGTTTATATAAAATCTAAATGTCAACTAAAAATATGAAGTAAAGGAAGAGGAGAGTGTCCCCAGGAATGTCACAATGTAAATAAAATGGTTGATACATTGTTAAAAGGAAAACAGTTGGAGGGCAAACAGCGCCTATGACTATGTACCGGCTACACTATTAGGAAGACCCCCTATTAGGTCTGGTGAAGATAACTGTGAAAGATAAATAGGAGCGCCTATGGCTTAGGTACAGTCAGGGATCGCACTCTGGGTGGGTTTTGTACTGAATTGATTATTTATTATAATATCCAAACATTAAACATAAAACAAAGATATGGAATAAAAACCTCATAAAAACATATAGTCTAATACAAAGGGTACTACTTAGTTACATCAGTTCCTTATTCGGAATCAATCACATACAAAAATATGTAAAAATATAAGGCAGGGTTTGTATCCTCTATTGCAACCAGGTTATTATACCAAACTGTAGACTTTCACAGCAACCAGACACAACGACTGGTCGATGCTAATAAGCACCGTATGTGTCAATACGAATTCACACCATATATACGTATGTGCGTGAATAAGAGACAGTTACAGTCTATAATTCAGAATATTAAGATACAATAGTCTAATATGTCAGAGTATTAAAAACGGTGATCTAATATGTAAAAGTGGTGATATAAAACGTGTAAAAATGGTGTTATTTTAAAAATAAATCACATTGAAAAAGGATCAGAGACTCTGAAAAAAGTTTTAAAAATAAAGTGAGACAAAACCGGCTTGTCAAAAATGTGAATAAGATAACAAGGTGATATGTAAAAATACAATGACCAAAATGTGCAATAAAGTGATCAATGTTGTGCAAAACTCCTAATAAACAATAGTGTCTGGCTCAAATAGATTGCTAACAATAGACAAATCCAATGTTGACCTGTCAATATAGCTTATGCTATATTCATACATAAAAACATAAAAAACATATATGAAAAACAAATGGCAATTCCTAAAAGTCCTAAAATATTTTCCAGTTAATAGTCCAATATTGATGGTCCACACTGGTAGGGGACTGGAGGGAGAAAAAACCCAATTAACTTTGAATTGTATCCTGATCCAGAGTCCTAATACTTGCTGGATGAATCTGAAATCAAAAAACAGAAAAAATACCTCACATTAAGGGCCTTTAGGGTGAAGTCCAAATGGTATCAAACTTACCCCCAAAGCCAAGATTCCTGGTACTGGTGTAGCCTCTGGTTTGTGAGGCTACACCAGTACCAGGAATCTTGGCTTTGGGGGTAAGTTTGATACCATTTGGACTTCACCCTAAAGGCCCTTTATGTGAGGTATTTTTTCTGTTTTTTGATTTCAGATTCATCCAGCAAGTATTAGGACTCTGGATCAGGATACAATTCAAAGTTAATTGGGTTTTTTCTCCCTCCAGTCCCCTACCAGTGTGGACCAACAATATTGGACTATTAACTGGAAAATATTTTAGGACTTTTAGGAATTGCCATTTGTTTTTCATATATGTTTTTTATGTTTTTATGTATGAATATAGCATAAGCTATATTGACAGGTCAACATTGGATTTGTCTATTGTTAGCAATCTATTTGAGCCAGACACTATTGTTTATTAGGAGTTTTGCACAACATTGATCACTTTATTGCACATTTTGGTCATTGTATTTTTACATATCACCTTGTTATCTTATTCACATTTTTGACAAGCCGGTTTTGTCTCACTTTATTTTTAAAACTTTTTTCAGAGTCTCTGATCCTTTTTCAATGTGATTTATTTTTAAAATAACACAATTTTTACACGTTTTATATCACCACTTTTACATATTAGATCACCGTTTTTAATACTCTGACATATTAGACTATTGTATCTTAATATTCTGAATTATAGACTGTAACTGTCTCTTATTCACGCACATACGTATATATGGTGTGAATTCGTATTGACACATACGGTGCTTATTAGCATCGACCAGTCGTTGTGTCTGGTTGCTGTGAAAGTCTACAGTTTGGTATAATAACCTGGTTGCAATAGAGGATACAAACCCTGCCTTATATTTTTACATATTTTTGTATGTGATTGATTCCGGATAAGGAACTGATGTAACTAAGTAGTACCCTTTGTATTAGACTATATGTTTTTATGAGGTTTTTATTCCATATCTTTGTTTTATGTTTAATGTTTGGATATTATAATAAATAATCAATTCAGTACAAAACCCACCCAGAGTGCGATCCCTGACTGTACCTAAGCCATAGGCGCTCCTATTTATCTTTCACAGCACACATTGTTAAAAGGAGTCTACACCAGAATTTGTATTGTTTAAAAAGATAGATAATCCCTTTATTACCCATTACCCAGTTTTGCATAAACACAGTTACATTAATATACTTTTTTTACCTCTGTGATTACCCTGTATCTAAGCCTCTGCAGACTGCCCCCTTATTTCAGTTATTTTGACAGACTTGAATTTTAGCCAATCAGTGCTGACTCCTTGGTAACTGCACGGACATGAGCACAATGTTATTTATTTTATATGAAACACATGAACTAACACCCTCTAGTTATGAAATGTTAAAATGCATTCAGATAAGAGGCAGCCTTCAAGGGCTAAGAAATATGCATATGAGCCTATCTAGGTTTAGCTTTCAATTTAGAATACCAAGAGAACAAAGCAACATTGATGATACAAGTAAAATGGAAAGTTGTAAAATCACATGCCCTAATTGATTCATGAATGTTTATTTTTGACTAGACTGTCCCTTTAAAAGGCCAGTGCAGTATTATTAGATTATTGTACATTGAGATTAATTTGCACCCTGGAAGGCGACCAGTATTCAAACAACACACATTCTCAAGAGCGTCAGACGTGGCTTTAATGACACACCACTGCCAGCCCTTTGAGCATGAATACTAATGCACGTGCCCTCACAGCATATGTGAGTATGCTGCTGAAATACAGTAATTACTATACAGGGAGTGCAGAATTATTAGGCAAGTTGTATTTTTGAGGATTAATTTTATTATTGAACAACAACCATGTTCTCAATGAACCCAAAAAACTCATTAATATCAAAGCTGAATATTTTTGGAAGTAGTTTTTAGTTTGTTTTTAGTTTTAGCTATTTTAGGGGGATATCTGTGTGTGCAGGTGACTATTACTGTGCATAATTATTAGGCAACTTAACAAAAAAACAAATATATACCCATTTCAATTATTTATTTTTACCAGTGAAACCAATATAACATCTCAACATTCACAAATATACGTTTCTGACATTCAAAAACAAAACAAAAACAAATCAGTGACCAATATAGCCACCTTTCTTTGCAAGGACACTCAAAAGCCTGCCATCCATGGATTCTGTCAGTGTTTTGATCTGTTCACCATCAACATTGCGTGCAGCAGCAACCACAGCCTCCCAGACACTGTTCAGAGAGGTGTACTGTTTTCCCTCCTTGTAAATCTCACATTTGATGATGGACCACAGGTTCTCAATGGGGTTCAGATCAGGTGAACAAGGAGGCCATGTCATTAGATTTTCTTCTTTTATACCCTTTCTTGCCAGCCACGCTGTGGAGTACTTGGACGCATGTGATGGAGCATTGTCCTGCATGAAAATCATGTTTTTCTTGAAGGATGCAGACTTCTTCCTGTACCACTGCTTGAAGAAGGTGTCTTCCACAAACTGGCAGTAGGACTGGGAGTTGAGCTTGACTCCATCCTCAACCCGAAAAGGCCCCACAAGCTCATCTTTTATGATACCAGCCCAAACCAGTACTCCACCTCCACCTTGCTGGCGTCTGAGTCGGACTGGAGCTCTCTGCCCTTTACCAATCCAGCCACGGGCTCATCCATCTGGCCCATCAAGACTCACTCTCATTTCATCAGTCCATAAAACCTTAGAAAAATCAGTCTTGAGATTTCTCCAACATAGGTGTGTCCGGTCCACGGCGTCATCCTTACTTGTGGGATATTCTCTTCCCCAACAGGAAATGGCAAAGAGCCCAGCAAAGCTGGTCACATGATCCCTCCTAGGCTCCGCCTACCCCAGTCATTCTCTTTGCCGTTGCACAGGCAACATCTCCACGGAGATGGTTAAGAGTTTTTTGGTGTTTAAATGTAGTTTTTATCCTTCAATCAAGTGTTTGTTATTTTAAAATAGTGCTGGTATGTACTATTTACTCTGAAACAGAAAAGAGATGAAGATTTCTGTTTGTAAGAGGAAGATGATTTTAGCAAACGTTACTAAAATCGATGGCTGTTTCCACACAGGACTGTTGAGATGAAGTAACTTCAGTTGGGGGAAACAGTTGGCAGACTTTGCTGCTTGAGGTATGACTGGCCACATTTCTAACAAGACTTTGTAATGCTGGAAGGCTGTCATTTTCCCTATGGGAACCGGTAAGCCATTTTCTTAGTTTAAGTAAAAGAATAAAGGGCTTCATAAGGGCTTAAAAGACTGGTAGACATTTTTCTGGGCTAAAACGATTACTTTCTAAGCATGTTTGGCAGATTATAACTCTTAATAGTTACTATAATCTTGGGGATTGTTTTAAAAAAACGGCAGGCACTGTATTGGACACCTTTTTCACTGGAAGGGTAAAACACTGTTTGGTCCTGACTTGAAAGAGATTATTTCAGACATCACTGGGGGAAAGGGCCACGCCCTTCCTCAGGATAGGTCTTTTAAGGCTAAAAATAAGCCTAATTTTCGTCCCTTTCGCAGAAACGGACCAGCCTCAAATTCTACATCCTCTAAACAAGAGGGTAATACTTCTCAACCCAAACCAGCCTGGAGACCGATGCAAGGCTGGAACAAGGGTAAGCAGGCCAAGAAACCTGCCACTGCTACCAAATCAGCATGAAGTGATGGCCCCCGATCCGGGACCGGATCTGGTGGGGGGCAGACTTTCTCTCTTTGCTCAGGCTTGGGCAAGAGATGTTCAGGATCCTTGGGCACTAGAAATAGTTTCTCAGGGTTATCTCCTGGAATTCAAGGAACTACCCCCAAGGGGAAGGTTCCACAGGTCTCAATTATCTTCAAACCAAATAAAAAGACAGGCATTCTTACATTGCGTAGAAGACCTGTTAAGAATGGGAGTGATTCATCCAGTTCCATTAGGAGAACAAGGGATGGGGTTTTACTCCAACCTGTTCATAGTTCCCAAAAAAGAGGGAACATTCAGACCAATTTTAGATCTCAAGATTCTAAACAAATTTCTCAGAGTTCCATCGTTCAAAATGGAAACCATTCGAACGATCCTTCCTACCATCCAGGAAGGTCAATTTATGACCACGGTGGATTTAAAGGATGCGTACCTACATATTCCTATCCACAAGGAACATCATCGGTTCCTAAGGTTCGCTTTCCTGGAGTAGTACCTTACTTGGACGACATCCTGATTCAGGCGTCGTCTCTGTCAAAAGCAAAGGCTCATACGGACATCGTCCTAGCCTTTCTCAGATTTCACGGATGGAAAGTGAACATAGAAAAAAGTTCTCTGTCCCCGTCAACAAGAGTTCCCTTCTTGGGAACAATAATAGATTCCTTAGAAATGAAGATTTTTCTGACAGAGGTCAGAAAATCAAAACTTCTAAGCTCTTGTCAAGTACTTCATTCTGTTCTTCATCCTTCCATAGCGCAGTGCATGGAAGTAATAGGATTGATGGTTGCAGCAATGGACATAGTTCCTTTTGCACGAATTCATCTAAGACCATTACAACTGTGCATGCTCAGACAGTGGAATGGGGATTATACAGACTTGTCTCCGACGATTCAAGTAGATCAAAGGACCAGAGATTCACTCCGTTGGTGGCTGACCCTGGACAACCTGTCACAGGGAATGAGCTTCCGCAGACCAGAGTGGGTCATTGTCACGACCGACGCCAGCCTGGTGGGCTGGGGTGCGGTCTGGGAACTCCTGAAAGCGCAGGGTCTATGGTCTCGGGAAGAATCTCTTCTCCCGATAAACATTCTGGAACTGAGAGCGATATTCAATGCTCTCAAAGCTTGGCCTCATCTCTAGAAGGCCAAATTCATAAGGTTTCAATCAGACAACATGACGACGGTTGCATATATCAACCATCAGGGGGGAACAAGGAGTTCCCTGGCGATGGAGGAAGTGACCAAGATAATTAAATGGGCGGAGGATCACTCCTGCCACTTGTCTGCAATCCACATCCCAGGAGTGGAAAATTGGGAAGCGGATTTTCTGAGTCGTCAGACTTTCCATCCGGGGGAGTGGGAACTCCATCCGGAAATCTTTGCCCAAATAACCCAATTATGGGGCATTCCAGACGTGGATCTGATGGCCTCTCGTCAGAACTTCAAGGTTCCTTGTTATGGGTCCAGATCCAGGGATCCCAAGGCGACTCTAGTGGATGCACTAGTAGCACCTTGGACCTTCAACCTAGCTTATGTATTCCCGCCGTTTCCTCTCATTCCCAGGCTGGTAGCCAGGATCAATCAGGAGAGGGCTTCGGTGATTTTGATAGCTCCTGCGTGGCCACGCAGGACTTGGTATGCAGACCTGGTGAATATGTCATCGGCTCCACCATGGAAGCTACCTTTGAGACAGGACCTTCTTGTTCAGGGTCCATTCGAGCATCCGAATCTGGTTTCCCTCCAACTGACTGCTTGGAGATTGAACGCTTGATTTTATCAAAGCGTGGGTTTTCAGATTCTGTAATAGATACTCTTATTCAGGCTAGGAAGCCTGTAACTAGAAAAATTTACCATAAGATATGGAAAAAATATATCTGTTGGTGTGAATCTAAAGGATTCCCATGGAACAAGATAAAAATTCCTAAGATTCTATCCTTTCTACAAGAAGGTTTGGAGAAAGGATTATCTGCAAGTTCTCTGAAGGGACAGATTTCTGCTTTATCTGTTTTACTTCACAAAAAGCTGGCAGCTGTGCCAGATGTTCAAGCTTTTGTTCAGGCTCTGGTTAGAATCAAGCCTGTTTACAAATCTTTGACTCCTCCTTGGAGTCTAAATCTAGTTCTTTCAGTTCTTCAAGGGGTTCCGTTTGAACCCTTACATTCCATAGATATTAAGTTATTATCTTGGAAAGTTTTGTTTTTGGTTGCAATTTCTTCTGCTAGAAGAGTTTCTGAGTTATCTGCTCTGCAGTGTTCTCCGCCCTATCTGGTATTTCATGCAGATAAGGTGGTTTTGCGTACTAAGCCTGGTTTTCTTCCGAAAGTTGTCTCTAACAAAAATATTAACCAGGAGATTGTTGAACCTTCTTTGTGTCCGAATCCAGTTTCAAAGAAGGAACGTTTGTTACACAATTTGGACGTAGTCCGTGCTCTAAAATTCTATTTAGAAGCTACTAAGGATTTCAGACAAACATCTTCTTTGTTTGTTGTTTATTCTGGTAAAAGGAGAGGTCTAAAAGCAACTTCTACCTCTCTTTCTTTTTGGCTTAAAAGCATTATCCGATTGGCTTATGAGACTGCCGGACGGCAGCCTCCTGAAAGAATCACAGCTCACTCCACTAGGGCTGTGGCTTCCACATGGGCCTTCAAGAACGAGGCTTCTGTTGACCAGATATGTAAGGCAGCGACTTGGTCTTCACTGCACACTTTTGCCAAATTTTACAAATTTTATACTTTTGCTTCTTCGGAGGCTATTTTTGGGAGAAAGGTTTTGCAAGCCGTGGTGCCTTCCATTTAGGTGACCTGATTTGCTCCCTCCCTTCATCCGTGTCCTAAAGCTTTGGTATTGGTTCCCACAAGTAAGGATGACGTCGTGGACCGGACACACCTATGTTGGAGAAAACAGAATTTATGCTTACCTGATAAATTACTTTCTCCAACGGTGTGTCCAGTCCACGGCCCGCCCTGGTTTTTTTAATCAGGTCTGATGAATTATTTTCTCTAACTACAGTCACCACGGTATCATATGATTTCTCCTATGCATATTCCTCCTGTACGTCGGTCGAATGACTGGGGTAGGCGGAGCCTAGGAGGGATCATGTGACCAGCTTTGCTGGGCTCTTTGCCATTTCCTGTTGGGGAAGAGAATATCCCACAAGTAAGGATGACGCCGTGGACCGGACACACCGTTGGAGAAAGTAATTTATCAGGTAAGCATAAATTCTGTTATTTCTTGGCCCAGTCTTGACGTTTCAGCTTGTGTGTCTTGTTCAGTGGTGGTCGTCTTTCAGCCTTTCTTACCTTGGCCATGTCTCTGAGTATTGCACACCTTGTGCTTTTGGGCACTCCAGTTATGTTGCAGCTCTGAAATATGGCCAAACTGGTGGCAAGTGGCATCTTGGCAGCTGCACGCTTGACTTTTCTCAGTTCATGGGCAGTTATTTTGCGCCTTCGTTTTTCCGCACGCTTCTTGCGACCCTGTTGACTATTTTGAATGAAACGCTTGATTGTTCGATGATCACGCTTCAGAAGCTTTGCAATTTTAAGAGTGCTGCATCCCTCTGCAAGATATCTCACTATTTTTGACTTTTCTGAGCCTGTCAAGTCCTTCTTTTGACCCATTTTGCCAAAGGAAAAGAAGTTGCCTAATAATTATGCACACCTGATATAGGGTGTTGATGTCATTAGACCACACCCCTTCTCATTACAGAGATGCACATCACCTAATATGCTTAATTTGTAGTAGGCTTTCGAACCTATACAGCTTGGAGTAAGACAACATGCATAAAGAGGATGATGTGGTCAAAATACTCATTTGCCTAATAATTCTGCACTCCCTGTACTAGAAGCATTTTTTGCCATTGGAAGTATATTGCAAAAAATGCTTCTATTTAAAATTGAAATTCACTTATGTTCATTTCAACTTTGACCATAAGAAAGGATTCACATAATAAATGCAGGGGATGTTTCTACAGTTTTAGTGGTAGATTATTTTATTATTATAACATATGTAGTTTTTGTTTTATAAAAGAAGATATTGATACTGTATCTGTGTATTTTTCTACAGACGTCTTGTAAGATCATCCTAATAAACTGTCATCTAGGGGGATATTTATCAAGCAGTCAACCACAAATACGGTGGAATTCCGCAGCGTAATTGTGGCAAGCGTGATCCGACCTAGTTATCAAAGCCTACAGACCGGCAAAAGTTTAAATCTGTGATGTAACATACGATCTGCCGGTCTCAATCTGACGCAGATCGATGCTTACGTCATTACAGATGTTCAGAATACACATTTGGCTCTATTTGACAACTTTTCAAAGTTATCAAATTTCTAACAGGTACGCTCGCGGCTATTCCGGCCCAGCATACCTGGTTTTCAATCCGCCACCCTGGAGGCTGCGGATTCCATAGGAATCAATGGGAGTCTGAAAGCACCGGAAGCTTATGTTCGATGCTGCCAGATATCCCATTGATTTATATGGTTGAAAACAAGTTACGTTTACACCTAATACCCTAATATAAACCCTGAGCTAAACACCCCTAGTCTGCCGCCCCGACATCACCGCAACCTACATTATGTTATTAACCCCTATTCCTTCGCTCCCGGACCCCACCGCAACTAAATAAAGTTATTAACCCCTGTCCCTCCGCTCCCGGACCCCGCCGCCACCTAAATAAACGTATTAACCCCTAAACCTCTGGCCTCCCACATCACTACCACTAACTAAACCTATTAACCCCTAAACCGCCAGCCTCCCACATCGATATAAACCAAATTAAGCTATTAACCCCTAAACCTAACAACCCGCTAAGTTTACATTAAAATTACAACATCCCTATCTTCAAATAAATTAACTTGCCTGTAGAACTATTTTTAAAGTATTAATTAACCTACCCTAACTATTATACTAAAATTACATTAAACTACCAATTAAATTAACTAAATTGCATATTAAAAAAACCCTAACCCTACTCAAATTATTTAAATCTACTATTAAACCTTCTAAAAAAATTACTAAATTACAAAAAAAAATAAACGCTGTAACAAAAAATAAAAAACACTAAATTACGTAAAAAACACACCACATTATCAAAAATAAAAAACAATTACTCCTAATCTAATAGCCCTATCCAAATAAAAAAGCCCCCCCCCACCCCCAAAATAAAAACCCCTAGCCTACAATAAACTACCAATGGCCCTTAAAAGGGCCTTTTGTGTGGCATTGCCCCAAAGAAATCAGCTCTTTTACCTGTAAAAAATAATACATACACCCCCCAACAGTAAAACCCACCACCCAACCAACCAAACAACCCCCCCAAATAAAAACCCTATCTAAAATAACCTAAGTTCCTCTTTGCCCTGAAAAGGGCATTTGTATTGGCATTGCCCTGAAAAGGGCATTTAGCTCTTTTACTGTCCAGACCCTACTCTAAAAATAAAACCCACCAAAAAAAACCTTAAATAAACCTAACACTAACCCCCAACGATCCACTTACAGTTATTGAAGTCCCGCTTGAAGGATCCATCCAGCCGGCAAAAAGTCTTCATCCAGGCGGCCTCTTCCATCTTCATCCAGCCGGTGAAGTCCTCCAGGCAGCCTCTTCTATCTTCATCCATCCGGCACGGAGCGGGTCCATCCTGAAGACATCCGGCGCGGAGCTCCTCTTCAATACGGTTGCCGCCGTAAACTGGATCTTCAATGCAAATTACGTCATCCAAGATGGCGTCCCTTGCATTCCTATTGGCTGAAAGGTTCCAATCAGCCAATAGGATTTTAGCTGCTCTAATCCTATTGGCTGATTGGAACCTTACAGCCAATAGGAATGCAGTGGACGCCATCTTGAATGACGTCACTTGCATTGAAGATCCAGTTTACGACAGCGACCGTATTAAAGAGGAGCTCCGCGCCGGATGTCTTCAGGATGGACCCGCTCCGCGCCGGATGGATGAAGACTTCTTGCCGCCTGGATGAGGACTTCGCCGGCTGGATGAAGATGAAAGAGGCCGCCTGGATGAAGACTTCTTGCCGGCTGGATGGATCCTTCAAGCGGGACTTTAATAACTGTAAGTGGCTCGTCGGGGTTAGTGTTAGGTTTATTTAAGGTTTTTTTGGGTGGGTCTGGGCAGTAAAAGAGCTAAATGCCTTTCTCAGGGCAATGCCCATACAAATGCCCTTTTCAGGGCAAAGGGGAGCTTAGGTTATTTTAGATAGGGTTTTTATTTTGGGGGGTTGGTTGGTTGGGTGGTGGGTTTTACTGTTGGGGGGGTGTTTCTATTTTTTTTACAGGTAAAAGAGCTGATTTCTTTGGGGCAATGCCCCACAAAAGGCCCTTTTAAGGGCCTTGGTAGTTTATTGTAGGCTAAGGTTTTTTATTTTGGGGGGCTTTTTTATTTTGATAGGGCTATTAGATTAGGAGTAATTCTTTTTTATTTTTGATAATGTGGTGTGTTTTTTTTTGGTAACTTAGCGTTTATTTTTTTTGTAATTTAGTAATTTTTTTGGAAGGTTTAATAGTAGATTTAAATAATTTGAGTAGGGTTAGGGTTTTTAAATATGTAATTTAGTTAATTTAATTGCTAGTTTAACGTAATTTTAGTATAATAGTTAGGGTAGGTTAATTAATATTTTAAAAATAGTTAATTTTATTTTTACAGGTAAGTTTTAATTTATTTGAAGATAGGGATGTTGTAATTTTAATGTAAACTTAGCGGGTTGTTAGGTTTAGGGGTTAATAGCTTAATTTAGTTTATGGCGATGTGGGGGGCTGGCGGTTTAGGGGTTAATAGGTTTAGTTAATGGTAATTATGTGGGAGGCCAGAGGTTTAGGGGTTAATACGTTTCTTTAGGTGGCGGCAGGGTCTGGGAGCGGAGCGATAGGGGTTAATAACTTTATTTCGTTGCGGTGGCGTTCGGGAGCGACGGGATAGGGGTTAAAAACTTTATATAGGTTTGCGGCAGGGTCCGGGAACAGCGGGATTGGGGAAATGAAACCCACATTTTTTCTTTCATGATTCAGATAGAGAATACAATTTTAAACAACTTTCTAATTTACTTCTATTATCTAATTTGTTTCATTCTCTTGGTATCATTTGTTGAAGGAGCAGCAGTGAACTAATGGTTTCTAACTGAACACATGGGTGAGCCAATGACAATCAGTATATATATTTTCAGCCACCAATCAGCAGCTAGAATCTAGGTTCTCTGCTGCTCCTGAGCTTGCCTAGATAAACCTTTTAGCAAAGGGTAACAAGAGAAGGAAGCAAATTAAATAATAGAAGTAAATTGGAAAGTTGTTTAAAATTGAATTCTCTATCTGAATCATGAACGAAAAAAATTTGGGTTTCATGTCCCTTTAATGACTTTATTTAGTTGCGGCGGGGTCCTGGAGCGGCAGGATAGGGGTTAATAACTTTATTTAGTTGCGGCGGGGTCCGGGAGCGGCAGGATAGGGGTTAATAACTTTATTTAGTTGCGGCAGGGTTCGGGAGCGGCGGGATAGGGGTTAAACATTTTAGCATAGTGGCGGCATTTAGTGACAGGGTATAAATAAAGTTGGTAAAAAGCCGAATAGATGCGAGATCGATGACTGCTAGTTAACAACAGTCTGATGCTCATCGCCCCGTACTTGGTGTGCGTCTTTTTGGCGGCTTTTTTTTAAAATAAATATGGAGATCGTATTCAGGTCCGCAGCCACGATGTTAGGGGAGCGTATTGGTGCCGGCGAATGCAGCATAGTTGAGCCTTTGATAAATATCCTCCCTAGGCTCTATTCTGATCAGAAGCTGTGAGAGGCACACATTTGTTTGTTTTTGGGATTGGGAACTACTTCAACACATCTTCATGTCTTTTTATGTCTGTGCTAAAGAGCAGCCAGCTCACCTAATGATTGTATGAATCTGTGGAAGAAAAATACATTCTGCTTCTTGAGGAAATGCTCTAGGGCCTAGGCAAATATCCGCATTGTTCAGTGATTCAATAGTGCTTTATAGCAGTGTTTCTCAAGTACCCCCAACAGACCAGGTTTTCATTATAGCTGAACTAGAGCACAGGTGAAATAATCAGCTGATCAGTAACCATGGTTACTAACCTGCTCTCACCCATCAGCTGATTATTTCCCCTGTGCTTTAGTTCAGCTATAAAGAAAACCTGACCTGTTGGAGGTACTTGAAGACCGTGGTTCAGAAACACTGCTTTAGAGGACACAACAAAGCAAATGTACAGAGGCATTAAAACTTAATCTGTTTAAAAGAAATGCATTTGTTTAGTATATTTGTTCAAGTGCTATATTTGTTAAACTGGCCTTTTAACTAAACTGGAAAAAAAATGTTATATTTAAATGGACGTTACCGTGTTACTTCAATCAGTTGAAAGTGATGCAGCATATATGTAAAAAGCTGATTAGAAAATATAGCATGAAGTTATCTATGTAAAAAAGAAATTGTACTTAAAATTTCCATGCAATATTCTTTTATTATTTATTTTTTCCCCTTTTCCTGTAATTAAATTTGGAAATTGTGATCTTTTCAGTTCCTGTTAGAAATGGAAGTGTAAAACACTGTTAGATTCCACACAGCCATTGGCTGCACACTCTAGTGACCTATGTATAACTGTTCCTAATTGGCCACAGCAGAGAAGGTAACCTAAGTTACAACATGGCAGCTCCCATTGTTTTATAGACACTAAGGGGGAGATTTATCAAGCTCCGTATTCGAGCTTGATGCCCCTGTTTTGAAACAAAAGTTATAAAGCAGCGATCTAGCATCATTTTATTTAACATTTATTTAGTGTTTAATGTCCCTTTAAGCATACAGTTAGCATAATTGTCACAGGACATGCAAAGGGAGTGTACGCCTGGCAATGAGCACAGTTACTTTACCTCCCTCCTCAGTTACAGAAGTTTACTATCTTGTGGGATTTCACCATCATTGTAAGCTTGAGGCTAAGGGAAGCCGACTGAGGGACTGCCAGAGAGGTGCAGCAAATGTATAGTGATGAACACCTCTGCCAGAATAATCTTCCTTGTGCATGATGGATTGCAGTGGAAATGGACATAGCCTTGGTGATCAGGAAGTAGTTACTTGTGTCTTATGTGAGGAAGAGACACAGTGTACAATATTTGTTAAGATGGAAAAGCCTGGAATTAGCAAAGGGAATATGAGGAATAAAGAGAATTCAGAATGAAGTGTGACACCAATGTACCATGGTTGATGTGGTGCCTTGATTGAGGAACCTAAGAATTACATGTAGACTTAAAGGGACAGTCTAGTCCAAAATAAACTTTCATGATTCAGATAGAGAATGTAATTTTAAGCAATTTTCCAATTTACTTTTATCACCAATTTTGCTTTGTTCTTTTGGTATTCTTAGTTGAAAGCTAAACCTAGGAGGTTCATATGCTAATTTCTAAGCCCTTGAAGGACACCTCTTCTCTCAGGGCATTTTGACTGTTTTTCACCACTAGAGGGTGTTAGTTCACGTTTGTCATATAGATAACACTGTGCTCAGGCACGTGGAGTTCCAGTGAGCAAGCTCTGATTGGCTTAAATGGATGTCTGTCAAAAGAACTGAAATAAGGGGGCAGTTTGCAGAGGCTTAGATACAAGGTAATCACAGAGGTAAAAAGTGTATTTATATAACTGTTGGTTATGAAAAACTGGGGAATGGGTAATACAGGGATTATCTATCTTTTCAAACAATAAAAATTCTGGTATAGACTGTCCCTTTAAAAAGAAGGGACTAATGACTTCCTACGTTGCTTTGAGTGCTGTATCAAGGCCCAGTCTTAAATTTCAATACTCAGAGGTTAATGTTAGTACCTGGTCTCTAAGTGGACAAGGTTGCAGCAACTAGACATAGAAGCTGCCTCAGATGAGGTTGGCTTAACTAGGCTGAGGTAAGTGGATACTTGACCTGTGATAGCGTACACTGGCTTGTCTTTAAACAATACAAGTGATATGCTTAAAGTTATATAGATTGGAGGAAGCATAAGATATCTCTCCTCAGTCCGATCTACTCAGACAACACAAAGTTAGCAGAACACAAATCACCTTTATGCTAAAAAAAGACCAGGCATATTCACACCTGTAGCTCATATTTCTCTTGTAAGGTGTATCCAGTCCACGGATCATCCATTACTTGTGGGATATTCTCATTCCCAACAGGAAGTTGCAAGAGGACACCCACAGCAGAGCTGTAATATAGCTCCTCCCCTAACTGTCATAGCCAGTCATTCTCTTGCAACTCTCAACAAGCTAGGACGTTGTAGGAGAGAGTGGTTAAATATAGCTAGTTTATTTTCTTCAATCAAAAGTTTGTTATTTTTAAATAGTACCGGAGTTGTGCTATTTTATCTCAGGCAGTAAATAGAAGAAGAATCTGCCTGAGGTTTCTATGATCTTAGCAGGTTGTAACTAAGATCCATTGCTGTTCTCACATATGTCTGAGGGGATTACACAGATGAGGTAAAACTTCAGCGAGAGAATGGCGTGCAGTTTATTCTGCTATCAGGTATGTGCAGTTATAATTTTTTCTAGAGATGGAAAACACTAGAAAATGCTGCTGATACCGGATTAATGTAAGTTAAGCCTGAATACAGTGATTTAATAACGACTGGTATCATGCTTACTCCCAGGGGTAATACCCTTATGATATTGCAATATAAAACGTTTGCTGGCATGTTTAATCGTTTGTATATATGCTTTGGTGATAAAACTTTATTGGGGCCTAGTTTTTTCCACATGGCTGGCTTAAATTTAAACTAGAAACAGTTTCCTGAGGCTTTCCACTGTTGTAGTATAAAAGTTACAGTTGGTGCAGTTAAAATTACAAACTGTGACATCCAGCTTCCCTCAAAGGCCCTCTGAATGCTATAGGACATCTCTAAAGGGCCTAAAGGCTTTCCAAAGTCGTTTATTGGGGAAGGTAGGGCCACAGCTTGCTGTGGCAGTTGGTTGTGACTGTTAAAAAATGTCTATTTCGTTTTTTTGATCCGTTTTTTGAACTAAGGGGTTTATCATCCATTTGCAAGTGGGTGCAATGCTCTGTTAGCCTATTATACACACTGTAAAAATTTCGTTTGATTTACTGCATTTTTTCACTGTTTTTCAAATTCTGACAAAATTTGTTTCTCTTAAAGGCACAGTACCGTTTTTTATATTTGCTTGTTAACTTGATTTAAAGTGTTTTCCAAGCTTGCTAGTCTCATTGCTAGTCTGTATAAACATGTCTGGCATAGAAGAAACTCCTTGTTTATTATGTTTAAAAGCCATGGTGGAACCCCCTCTTAGAATGTGTACTAAATGTACTGATTTCATTTTATGCAATAAAGATCATTTTCTGTCTTTAAAAAATTTTATCACCAGAGGAATCTGACGAGGGGGAAGTTATGCCGACTAACTTTCCCCACGTGTCAGACCCTTTGACTCCCGCTTAAGGGACTCACGCTCAAATGGCGCCAAGTACATCTAGGGCGCCCATAGCGTTTACTTTACAAGACATGGCGGCAGTCATGGATAATACACTGTCAGCGGTATTAGCCAGACTACCTGAACTTAAAGGTAAGCGAGATAGCTCTGGGGTGAGACAAAATGCAGAGCATACTGACGCTTTAAGAACCATGTCTGATACTGCCTCACAATATGCAGAAGCTGAGGAAAGAGAGCTTCAGTCAGTGGGTGATGTTAATGACTCAGGAAAAATACCTGATTCTAATATTTCTACATTTAAATTTAAGCTTGAACACCTCCGCGTGTTGCTTAGGGAGGTTTTAGCTGCTCTGAATAACTGTGATACCATTGCAGTGCCAGAGAAATTGTGTAGACTGGATAAATACTTTGCAGTGCCGGTGTGTACTGATGTTTTTCCAAATACCTAAAAGGTTTACAGAAATTATTATTAAGGAATGGGATAGACCAGGTGTGCCGTTCTCTTCCCCTCCTATTTTTAGAAAAATGTTTCCAATAGATGCCACCACACGGGACTTATGGCAGACAGTCCCTAAGGTGGAGGGAGCAGTTTCTACTCTAGTAAAGCGTACTACTATCCCTGTCGAGGACAGTTGTGCTTTTTTTTTTTTTTTTTTTTTTTTAGATCCAATGGATAAAAAATTAGAGGTTACCTTAAGAAAATATTTATTCAACAAGGTTTTATCCTACAGCCCCTTGCATGCATTGCCCCTCTCACTGCTGCTGCGGCGTACTGGTTTGAGTCTCTGGAAGAGGCTTTACAGGTAGCGACTCCATTGGATGACATACTTGGCAAACTTAGAGCACTTAAGCTAGCCAATTCTTTTATTCTGATGCCATTGTTCATTTGACTAAACTAACAATTCTGGTTTTGCTATACAGGCGCGCAGAGCGCTATGGCTTAGATCATGGTCAGCTGACGTGACTTCAAAATCTAAGCTACTTAACATTCCCTTCAAGGGGCAGACCCTATTGGGGCCTGGTTTGAAGGAAATTATTGCTGATATCACTGGAGGAAAAGGTCATGCCCTTCCTCAGGACAGGTCCAAATCTAGGGCCAAACAGTCTAATTTTCGTGCCTTTCGAAACTTCAAGGCAGGTGCGGCATCAACTTCCTCTAATGCTAAACAAGAGGGAACTTTTGCTCAATCCAAGACGGTCTGGAGACCAATCCAGACCTGGAAAAAAAGTAAGCAGGCCAAAAAGCCTGCTGCTGCCTCTAAGACAGCATGAAGGAATGGCCCCCTATCCGGTAACGGATCTAGTAAGGGGCAGACTTTCACTCTTCGCCCAGGCGTGGGCAAGAGATGTTCAGGATCCCTGGGCGTTGGAAATTATATCCCAGGGATATCTCCTGGACTTCAAAGCTTCCCCCCCAAAAGGGAGATTTCACCTTTCACAATTATCTGCAAACCAGATAAAGAGAGAGGCATTCTTACACTGTGTACGAGACCTCCTAGTTATGGGAGTGATCCATCCAGTTCCAAAGGAGGAACAGGGCCAGGGTTTTTACTCAAATCTGTCTGTGGTTCCCAAAAAAGAGGGAACCTTCAGACCAATTTTGGATCTAAAGATCTTAAACAAATTCCTCAAAGTTCCATCATTCAAGATGGAAACTATTCGTACCATCCTACCAATGATCCAGGAGGGTCAATATATGACTACAGTGGATCTAAAGGATGCTTATCTTCACATTCCGATACACAAAGATTATCATCGGTTTCTCAGGTTTGCCTTTCTAGACAGGCATTACCAGTTTGTAGCTCTTCCCTTTGGATTAGCTACAGCCCCAAGAATCTTTACAAAGGTTCTAGGGTCGCTTCTGGCGGTCCTAAGGCCGCGGGGCATAGCAGTAGCCCCTTATTTAGACGACATCCTGATACAGGCGTCAAACTTCCAAATTGCCAAGTCTCATACGGACGTAGTACTGGCATTTCTGAGGTTGCATGGGTGGAAAGTGAACGAGGAAAAGTGTTCTCTATCCCCACTCGCAAGAGTTTCCTTTCTAGGGACTCTGATAGATTCTGTAGAAATGAAAATTTACCTTGACGGAGTCCAGGTTATCAAAGCTTCTAAATTCCTGTCGGGTTCTTCATTCCATTCCGCGCCCTTTGGTGGCTCAGTATATGGAAGTAATCGGCTTAATGGTAGCGGCAATGGACATAGTGCCGTTTGCACGTTTACATCTCAGACCGCTGCAACTATGCAGGCTCAGTCAGTGGAGCGGGGATTACACAGATTTGGCCCCTCAACTGAATCTGGACCAAGAGACCAGGGATCCTCTTCCCTGGTGGCTATCTCGGGTCCATCTGTCCAAAGGTATGACCTTCGCAGGCCAGATTGGACTATTGTAACAACAAATGCCAGCCTTCTAGGTTGGGGTGCAGTCTGGAACTCCCTGAAGGCTCAGGGATCGTGGACTCAGGAGGAGTCTCTCCTTCCAATAAATATTCTGGAACTAAGAGCGATATTCAAGGCTCTTCAGGTTTGGCCTCAGTTAGCAACTCTGAGGTACATCAGATTTCAGTCGGTCAACATCACGACTGTAGCTTACATCAACCATCGAGGGGGAACAAGAAGTTCCCTAGAGATGTTAGAAGTTTCAAAAATAATTCACTGGGCAGAGATTCACTCTTGCCACCTATCAGCTATCCATATCCCAGGTGTAGAGCACTGGGAGGCGGATTTTCTAAGTCGTCAGACTTTTCATCCGGGAGAGTGGGAACTCCATCCGGAGGTATTTGCACAACTGATTCTCCGTTGGGGCAAACCAGAACTGGATCTCATGGCGTCTCGCCAGAACGCCAAGCTACCGTGTTACGGATCCAGGTCCAGGGATCCCAAGGCGACACTGATAGATACTCTAGCAGCGCCCTGGTCTTTCAACCTGGCTTATGTGTTTCCACCGTTTCCTCTGCTCCCTCGACTGATTGCCAAGATCAAGCAGGAGAGAGCATCGGTGATTCTGATAGCACCTGCGTGGCCACGCAGGACCTGGTATGCAGATCTAGTGGACATGTCATCCTTTCCACCATGGTCTCTGCCTCTGAGACAGGACCTTCTACTTCAGGGTCCTTTCAACCATCCAAATCTAATTTCTCTGAGGCTGACTGCCTGGAGATTGAACGCTTGATTTTATCAAAGCGTGGTTTCTCCGAGTCAGTTATTGATACCTTAATACAGGCACGAAAGCCTGTCACCAGGAAAATTTAACATAGGATATGGCGTAAATATCTTTATTGGTGTGAATCCAAGGGTTACTCATGGAGTAAGGTCAGGATTCCCAGGATATTATCTTTTCTCCAAGAAGGTTTGGAAAAAGGATTGTCAGCTAGTTCCTTAAAGGGACAGATTTCTGCTCTGTCTATTCTTTTGCACAAGCGTCTGGCAGATGTTCCAGACGTTCAGGCATTTTGTCAGGCTTTAGTTAGAATCAAGCCTGTGTTTAAACCTGTTGCTCCACCATGGAGCTTAAATTTGGTTCTTAAGGTTCTTCAAGGAGTTACGTTTGAACCTCTTCATTCCATAGATATCAAACTTTTATCTTGGAAAGTTCTGTTTTTGGTAGCTATTTCCTCGGCTCGTAGAGCTATCTGCCTTATAATGTGATTCTCCTTATCTGATTTTTCATACGGATAAGGTAGTCCTGCGTACCAAACCTGGGTTCTTACCTAAGGTGGTATCTAACAAGAATATCAATCAAGAGATTGTTGTTCCATCCTTGTTTCCTAATCCTTCTTCGAAGAAGGAACGTCTATTACACAATCTGGACGTGGTCCGTGCTTTAAAGTTTTACTTACAAGCTACTAAAGATTTTCGTTAAACATCTGCTTTGTTTGTTGTCTACTCTAGACAGAGGAGAGGTCAAAAGGCTTCGGCAACCTCTCTTTCTTTTTGGCTCTGAAGCATAATCCGCTTAGCCTATGAGACTGCTGGACAGCAGCCTCCTGAAAGGATTACAGCTCATTCCACTAGAGCTGTGGCTTTCCACTTGGGCCTTTAAAATTTTACAAATTTGATACTTTTGCTTCTACTGAGGCTATATTTGGGAGAGAAGTTTTACAGGCAGTGGTTCCTTCCATTTAAGTACCTGCCTTGTCCCTCCCTTCATCCGTGTACTTTAGCTTTGGTATTGGTATCCCACAAGTAATGGATGATCCGTGGACTGGATACACCTTACAAGAGAAAACACAATTTATGCTTACCTGATAAATGTATTTCTCTTGTGGTGTATCCAGTCCACGGCCCACCCTGTCATTTTAAGGCAGGTAATTTTTAAATTTAAACTACAGTAACCACTGCACCCTATGGTTCCTCCTTTCTCGGCTTGTTTTCGGTCGAATGACTGGCTATGACAGTTAGGGGAGGAGCTATATTACAGCTCTGCTGTGGGTGTCCTCTTGCAACTTCCTGTTGGGAATGAGAATATCCCACAAGTAATGGATGATCCGTGGACTGGATACACCACAAGAGAAATACATTTATCAGGTAAGCATAAATTGTGTTTTCTTGTGGGTTATGCAGTTAGGAGACTTGAGATGATTGACGATTTGCAATGTCCCTATGCTTGTTTTTTTGTTTTGTTTTTTTGTTTTTTGTGGTCTTCAATTTTCTGATATAAATTGTCTGCCAATTTTTCTTCAAGCAAATTTTTATAATTTACAGAGAAAAGGTTTATCTTTTCTGATTGTAGATCCACTGAAATGTTTTTATTTCTTTCAGGGAAGAAACATAAAAGTGAGTTTCAGCAGCTTATTGATCAAATGAAGAGCAGAAAAAGGAAGTCAGGAAGAAAAATAAAGGACGAACCAGAAGATGGTCCCAGCAACACAGGTGTGTGCAATAGAGTGTCTAAAATGTCACATTTTCTGTCTCATTACCACATTGGTCTACAACAGTTCACCTATTTATACTCTAAAGCTCTCTGGCCTGGCGAGAGTCTGTTTAGTCTGTATTACAAGGTGCCCACTTCCTGTCATGCATTCTTTTTTTTTTCAGTATAGAGACCCTTTAATTATGCTGTCTTGAATAATTTCTATGTTTAGTATAGTAACTTTATCTTGTGTTTTTCAAGGGAAAAAAATACTTAAATTAGACAACATTTCTATATGTTTTAAAGAAATAACTAGTTATAGGCCTGCATGTTTGTGATATGGGATCCTTGCTAAATGTCACCTTGTCTTACTCATCGCTTGATTGATAGTTTAACCAAGCATTTTGTTCTGGTTCACATGAGAGAAGTAGCAAGGCAGATTAGATAAAGATCTTTGAATACAAATACTAGAATTTGTTCCTTTTTGTTTCTGCTTTGATGTACTTCATAAACATGGAAAGCAAAAATAAATCTGCAACTATTAGACTGTTCTTGGTCACGTAGACACATACTAATATCATTATTAATATGATTATATTAATGAGACATAGAAGTCAGATTCAAATAGTGCTTTTAATTGAGAAACATATATAGGAATCGTCAGTGGGTACTAGATACGTTAAATAAATTGAGATGTGGACATATATGAATTTTTTAACATTACCTAAAGGGACAGTATACACTCATTTTCATATAACTGCATGTAATAGACACTACTATAAAGAATAAGATGCAGATACTGATATAAAAATCCAGTATAAAACTGTTTAAAAACGTACTTAGAAGCTCTCAGTTTAGCTCTGTTACAAAGGTAGTTGGAAAGCCCACTGCAAGTGGGAAATAAGACACTCCCCTCCTCTCCCTTTTTTTGCATATGAAAATACTCTTTACACAAGCAGGAGCAAGCTGGAGTAGGTATCTGACGGTATTCTCATAACACTTTGGGGCTTGGTTATGAGTCTGAAAATCAGAGCAATGTTATTTAAAAATAAGCAAAACTATACATTTAAAAAAAAAACAAAACAAAAAAACAAAAAACTTTATGGGCTATATAAATAGATCATCTGCAAAACATTTGTGCAAAGAGAAAATGAGTGTATAATGTCCCTTTAAAGGTCCATAAAAACAGCAGAATTACATAATTCACAAATGCTTAATAAAAGGCAATGCAATAACTCTTAGGGCCTCATGATCAGAAGCTTGCATGTATGGAGAGAAATCACTCAAAAACTTTGGGGGGCTGTTTTTTAGCTTTATATTGTAGTTTAGTTCTCTCTCCTTGACATTCAGAGCCCTGCTAGGGAGATAAACAGTTTACAAGGTGAAATGTTCCTTTCTAAAATCTTTTGAGGAACCTCACAGTACTGACTAGACTTCTTAGATCAACTCACCCTAATGGAGAGCTTTAGACCATCAGGCCCCTAGTCTGAATTCCAAATAATAATAGATTTTATTTCTATCTTAAGGTGGTAAGAGTCTAGAAGCTTTAAAGGGACATTCCGGTCAAAATTTAAATGCACATAGATGAATTACATCTTTGAATAGAAACATATTTACAATATACATGTATTGGCAAAAATGCTTCTAATAAAAGTTATTACTGTTTTAGTGTTCACATTTTTCACTGTACGTGCATGTGAAGCATAGCTAAATATTCTCTGTGCACCAGCATTTTAAATACTGCAGCTGCTCACAGCACCAGTGGGGCATGTATTATGTCAGCAATTAACAAATATAGTCATTACCGGATAGTACAAGCACCTTAGGCAAGTGCTGTGTTTAAAATGCTGGTGCACGGTGCATACTTAAATACACTTTTGAAACAGCTATAGCTTTTATTAGAAGCATTTTTGCTAATACATGTATTTTACAAAAATGCTTCTGTGCAAAACTACAATGCATCCATGTGGATTCCAATTTTGGCTGGAATGTCCCTTTAACATGGGGGATTTAATGCCTGCTACTAGGAGGAGGCAAAAAAAACAACAAGAGCTTTTAAGTTCTTCCACCTCCCTGTACTACTCGGTTGTGTTCTTTGCCTCCCAAAAGGAAGGTGAAAATTTGAGGTGTTTCAATTTCTACATTTACAGGAGTGCTCAGACCTATGAGAGACTGTTACCCCTCTGAACTGCTGATTCCTGGATTTTGGAGAATAAGAGTACTTGGTTTTTGGCACTGTACTCCCTTATAGGATTTTAGCCAGGTGTCACGGGGACATGTCTCTTAGTCGCCTCCTTGGGGTCATCGTGTATTCCTCTCATATATGCTCTGCTGTTTCCTTCACAGCACTGGATGGGCTCTCTGCTGGGTACCACACTACTCATTTCGCTGGTAAGATCAGAAGAGTGGGTGCATACTAAATGTAAGTGTATAGCACTCACAAAGCCCTCAGGCTTTTTGTAGATACACATTCAAGTATAGCGAGGGGACATTTAGTTGCACACAAATTACCTCAATACCTTAGGGGTTAATGTCAGTGCTTCTCACATGTGCGAGGTGCAGTCTCTCAGTTAACATCGTATATACCTCAGGGGCTTTTATTTTTGGCTTATGATTCTCTCTCTGGAATGGGGTACTGTCACTTTAAGTACTTAGTTTCCTGGAATGCTATCGCTAAAGGCGCGCTCTCATTTTACGATCTCTACAGGGAAGATTATCTTTAGAGTTACAGGTGAGTGCTCTCTGCAGTAGTTTAAGATGGTTTCTCGCTTTTTTTCTCCAACATAGGTGTGTCCGGTCCACGGCGTCATCCTTACTTGTGGGATATTCTCTTCCCCAACAGGAAATGGCAAAGAGCCCAGCAAAGCTGGTCACATGATCCCTCCTAGGCTCCGCCTACCCCAGTCATTCTCTTTGCCGTTGTACAGGCAACATCTCCACGGAGATGGCTTAGAGTTTTTTTAGTGTTTAACTGTAGTTTTTCATTATTCAATCAAGAGTTTGTTATTTTCAAATAGTGCTGGTACGTACTATTTACTCAGAAACAGAAAAGAGATGAAGAATTCTGTTTGTATGAGGAAAATGATTTTAGCAACCGTAACTAAAATCCATGGCTGTTCCACACAGGACTGTTGAGAGCAATTAACTTCAGTTGGGGGAACAGTGTGCAGTCTCTTACTGCTTGAGGTATGACACATTCTAACAAGACGATGTAATGCTGGAAGCTGTCATTTTCCCTATGGGAACCGGTAAGCCATTTTCTTAGTTTAGTATAAGAATAAAGGGCTTCACAAGGGCTTTAAAGACTGGTAGACATTTTTCTGGGCTAAAACGATTACTTTATAAGTATATTTAATGGATGTTAACTATAAATAGTTCTTTTAATCTTGGGGATGTATTAAAAAAACGGCAGGCACTGTATTGGACACCTTTTTCACTGGGGGCCTTTTCTAGTCATAGGCAGAGCCTCATTTTCGCGCCACTAATGCGCAGTTGTTTTTGGAAATCAAGGCATGCAGATGCATGTGTGAGGAGCTAAGAACCACTGAAAAAGCTTATTGAAGGCGTCATTTGGTATCGTATTCCCCTCTGGGCTTGGTTGGGTCTCAGCAAAGCAGATACCAGGGACTGTATAGGGGTTAAATGTAAAAACGGCTCCGGTTCCGTTATTTTAAGAGTTAAAGCTTTCAAATTTGGTGTGCAATACTTTTAAGGCTTTAAGACACTGTGGTGAAATTTTGGTGAATTTTGAACAATTCCTTCATACTTTTTCACATTTTCAGTAATAAAGTGTGTTCAGTTTAAAATTTAAAGTGACAGTAACGGTTTTATTTTAAAACGTTTTTTGTGCTTTGTTATCAAGTTTATGCCTGTTAACATGTCTGAACCATCAGATAGACGATGTTCTGTATGTTTGGAAGCCAAGGTTCCTCCCCATTTAAATATATGTGATGAATGTGACATAGTGTCCAGACAAAGTAGGGACAATGGTGCCACTGATAATGATGTTGCCCAAAATGATTCCTCAAGCGAGGGGAGTAAGCATGGTACTGCATCATCCCCTTCAGTGTCTACACCAGTCTTGCCCACACAAAAGGCCCCTAGTACATCTAGTGCGCCAATCCTTCTTACTATGCAACAATTAACGGCTGTAATGGATAATTCTATTAAAAACATTTTGTCCAAAATGCCTACTTATCAGAGAAAGCGCGATTGCTCTGTTTTAGATACTGAAGAGCATGAGGACGCTGATGATAATGGTTCTGACATACCCTCACCCAATCTGAGGGGACCAGGGAGGTTTTGTCTGAGGGAGAAATTACTGATTTAGGGAACATTTCTCAGCAGGCTGAATCTGATGTGATTACATTTAAATTTAAATTGGAACATCTCCGCATTTTGCTTAAGGAGGTATTATCCACTCTGGATGATTGTGAAAATTTAGTCATCCCAGAGAAACTATGTAAAATGGACAAGTTCCTAGAGGTGCCGGGGCTCCCAGAAGCTTTTCCTATACCCAAGCGGGTGGCGGACATTGTTAATAAAGAATGGGAAAGGCCCGGTATTCCTTTCGTCCCTCCCCCCATATTTAAAAAATTGTTTCCTATGGTCGACCCTAGAAAGGACTTATGGCAGTCAGTCCCCAAGGTCGAGGGAGCGGTTTCTACTTTAAACAAACGCACCACTATTCCCATAGAGGATAGTTGTGCTTTCAAAGATCCTATGGATAAAAAATTAGAAGGTTTGCTTAAAAAGATGTTTGTTCAGCAGGGTTACCTTCTACAACCAATTTCATGCATTGTTCCTGTCACTACAGCAGCGTGTTTCTGGTTCGAAGAACTAGAAAAGTCGCTCAATAAAGACTCTTCGTATGAGGAGGTTATGGACAGAGTTCAAGCACTTAAATTGGCTAACTCTTTTATCTTAGACGCCACTTTGCAATTAGCTAGATTAGCGGCGAAAAATTCAGGTTTTGCCATTGTGGCGCACAGAGCGCTTTGGCTAAAGTCTTGGTCAGCGGATGTGTCCTCCAAGAACAAATTGCTTAACATCCCTTTCAAAGGTAAAACGCTATTTGGCCCTGACTTGAAAGAGATTATTTCAGACATCACTGGGGGAAAGGGCCACGCCCTTCCTCAGGATAGGTCTTTTAAGGCTAAAAATAAGCCAAATTTTCGTCCCTTTCGCAGAAACGGACCAGCCTCAAATTCTACACCCTCTAAGCAAGAGGGTAATAGTTCTCAAACCAAACCAGCCTGGAGACCGATGCAAGGCTGGAACAAGGGTAAGCAGGCCAAGAAACCTGCCACTGCTACTAAGACAGCATGAAGTGTTGGCCCCCGATCCGGGACCGGATCTGGTGGGGGGCAGACTCTCTCTCTTTGCTCAGGCTTGGGCAAGAGATGTTCAGGATCCTTGGGCGCTAGAAATAGTTCTCCAGGGTTATCTCCTGGAATTCAAGGAACTACCCCCAAGGGGGAGGTTCCACAGGTCTCAGTTGTCTTCAGACCAAATAAAAAGACAGGCATTCTTACATTGTGTAGAAGACCTGTTAAGAATGGGAGTGATTCATCCTGTTCCATTAGGAGAACAAGGGATGGGGTTTTACTCCAATCTGTTCATAGTTCCCAAAAAAGAAGGGAACATTCAGACCAATTCTAGATCTCAAGATTCTAAACAAATTTCTCAGGGTTCCATCGTTCAAAATGGAAACCATTCGAACAATCTTCCTTCCATCCAGGAAGGTCAATTCATGACCACGGTGGATTTAAAGGATGCGTATCTACATATTCCTATCCACAAGGAACATCATCGGTTCCTAAGGTTCGCCTTTCTGGACAAGCATTACCAGTTTGTGGCACTTCCATTCGGATTAGCCACTGCTCCAAGGATTTTCACAAAGGTACTAGGGTCCCTTCTAGCGGTGCTAAGACCAAGGGGCATTGCAGTAGTACCTTACTTGGACGACATACTGATTCAAGCGTCGTCTCTGTCAAAAGCAAAGGCTCATACGGACATTGTCCTAGCCTTTCTCAGATCTCACGGGTGGAAAGTGAACATAGAAAAAAGTTCTCTGTCCCCGTCAACAAGTGTTCCCTTCTTGGGAACAATAATAGACTCATTAGAAATGAAGATTTCTCCAACATAGGTGTGTCCGGTCCACGGCGTCATCCTTACTTGTGGGATATTCTCTTCCCCAACAGGAAATGGCAAAGAGCCCAGCAAAGCTGGTCACATGATCCCTCCTAGGCTCCGCCTACCCCAGTCATTCTCTTTGCCGTTGTACAGGCAACATCTCCACGGAGATGGCTTAGAGTTTTTTAGTGTTTAACTGTAGTTTTTATTATTCAATCAAGAGTTTGTTATTTTGAAATAGTGCTGGTATGTACTATTTACTCAGAAACAGAAAAGAGATGAAGATTTCTGTTTGTATGAGGAAAATGATTTTAGCAACCGTCACTAAAATCCATGGCTGTTCCACACAGGACTGTTGAGAGCAATTAACTTCAGTTGGGGGAACAGTGAGCAGTCTCTTGCTGCTTGAGGTATGACACATTCTAACAAGACGATGTAATGCTGGAAGCTGTCATTTTCCCTATGGGATCCGGTAAGCCATGTTTATTACGATCGTAAATAAGGGCTTCACAAGGGCTTATTAAGACTGTAGACTTTTTCTGGGCTAAATCGATTCATTATTAACACATATTTAGCCTTGAGGAATCATTTTATTTGGGTATTTTGATATAATAATATCGGCAGGCACTGTTTTAGACACCTTATTCTTTAGGGGCTTTCCCAAAGCATAGGCAGAGCCTCATTTTCGCGCCGGTGTTGCGCACTTGTTTTTGAGAGGCATGGCATGCAGTCGCATGTGAGAGGAGCTCTGATACTTAGAAAAGACTTTCTGAAGGCGTCATTTGGTATCGTATTCCCCTTTGGGCTTGGTTGGGTCTCAGCAAAGCAGATACCAGGGACTGTAAAGGGGTTAAAGTTCAAAACGGCTCCGGTTCCGTTATTTTAAGGGTTAAAGCTTCCAAATTTGGTGTGCAATACTTTTAAGGCTTTAAGACACTGTGGTGAAAATTTGGTGAATTTTGAACAATTCCTTCATGTTTTTTCGCAATTGCAGTAATAAAGTGTGTTCAGTTTAAAATTTAAAGTGACAGTAACGGTTTTATTTTAAAACGTTTTTTGTACTTTGTTATCAAGTTTATGCCTGTTTAACATGTCTGAACTACCAGATAGACTGTGTTCTGAATGTGGGGAAGCCAGAATTCCTATTCATTTAAATAAATGTGATTTATGTGACAATGACAATGATGCCCAAGATGATTCCTCAAGTGAGGGGAGTAAGCATGGTACTGCATCATTCCCTCCTTCGTCTACACGAGTCTTGCCCACTCAGGAGGCCCCTAGTACATCTAGCGCGCCATTACTCCTTACTATGCAACAATTAACGGCTGTAATGGATAATTCTGTCAAAAACATTTTAGCCAAAATGAACACTTATCAGCGTAAGCGCGACTGCTCTGTTTTAGATACTGAAGAGCATGACGACGCTGATAATAATGTTTCTGAAGGGCCCCTAACCCAGTCTGATGGGGCCAGGGAGGTTTTGTCTGAGGGAGAAATTACTGATTCAGGGAACATTTCTCAACAAGCTGAACCTGATGTGATTACATTTAAATTTAAGTTGGAACATCTCCGCATTCTGCTTAAGGAGGTATTATCCACTCTGGATGATTGTGACAAGTTGGTCATCCCAGAGAAACTATGTAAAATGGACAAGTTCCTAGAGGTGCCGGGGCTCCCAGAAGCTTTTCCTATACCCAAGCGGGTGGCGGACATTGTTAATAAAGAATGGGAAAGGCCCGGTATTCCTTTCGTCCCTCCCCCCATATTTAAAAAATTGTTTCCTATGGTCGACCCCAGAAAGGACTTATGGCAGACAGTCCCCAAGGTCGAGGGAGCGGTTTCCACCTTAAACAAACGCACCACTATACCCATAGAGGATAGTTGTGCTTTCAAAGATCCTATGGATAAAAAATTAGAAGGTTTGCTTAAAAAGATGTTTGTTCAGCAGGGTTACCTTCTACAACCAATTTCATGCGTTGTCCCTGTCGCTACAGCCGCATGTTTCTGGTTCGATGAGCTGATAAAGGCGGTCGATAGTGATTCTCCTCCTTATGAGGAGATTATGGACAGAATCAATGCTCTCAAATTGGCTAATTCTTTTACCCTAGACGCCACTTTGCAATTGGCTAGGTTAGCGGCTAAGAATTCTGGGTTTGCTATTGTGGCGCGCAGAGCGCTTTGGTTGAAATCTTGGTCGGCTGATGCGTCTTCCAAGAACAAGCTACTTAACATTCCTTTCAAGGGGAAAACGCTGTTTGGCCCTGACTTGAAAGAGATTATCTCTGATATCACTGGGGGTAAGGGCCACGCCCTTCCTCAGGATCGGCCTTTCAAGGCAAAAAATAAACCTAATTTTCGTCCCTTTCGTAGAAACGGACCAGCCCAAAGTGCTACGTCCTCTAAGCAAGAGGGTAATACTTCTCAAGCCAAGCCAGCTTGGAGACCAATGCAAGGCTGGAACAAGGGAAAGCAGGCCAAGAAACCTGCCACTGCTACCAAGACAGCATGAAATGTTGGCCCCCGATCCGAGACCGGATCTGGTGGGGGGCAGACTCTCTCTCTTCGCTCAGGCTTGGGCAAGAGATGTTCTGGATCCTTGGGCGCTAGAAATAGTCTCCCAAGGTTATCTTCTGGAATTCAAGGGGCTTCCCCCAAGGGGGAGGTTCCACAGGTCTCAGTTGTCTTCAGACCACATAAAAAGACAGGCATTCTTACATTGTGTAGAAGACCTGTTAAAAATGGGAGTGATTCATCCTGTTCCATTAAGAGAACAAGGGATGGGGTTCTACTCCAATCTGTTCATAGTTCCCAAAAAAGAGGGAACGTTCAGACCAATCTTAGATCTCAAGATCTTAAACAAGTTTCTCAAGGTTCCATCGTTCAAGATGGAAACCATTCGAACTATTCTTCCTTCCATCCAGGAAGGTCAATTCATGACCACGGTGGATTTAAAGGATGCGTATCTACATATTCCTATCCACAAGGAACATCATCGGTTCCTAAGGTTCGCATTCCTGGACAAGCATTACCAGTTTGTGGCGCTTCCTTTCGGTTTAGCCACTGCTCCAAGGATTTTCACAAAGGTACTAGGGTCCCTTCTAGCTGTGCTAAGACCAAGGGGCATTGCTGTAGTACCTTACTTGGACGACATTCTGATTCAAGCGTCGTCCCTTCCTCAAGCAAAGGCTCACACGGACATAGTCCTGGCCTTTCTCAGATCTCACGGATGGAAAGTGAACGTGGAAAAGAGTTCTCTATCTCCGTCAACAAGGGTTCCCTTCTTGGGAACAATAATAGACTCCTTAGAAATGAGGATATTTCTGACAGAGGCCAGAAAAACAAAGCTTCTAGACTCTTGTCGGATACTTCATTCCGTTCCTCTTCCTTCCATAGCTCAGTGCATGGAAGTGATCGGGTTGATGGTAGCGGCAATGGACATAGTTCCTTTTGCGCGCATTCATCTAAGACCATTACAACTGTGCATGCTCAGTCAGTGGAATGGGGATTATACAGACTTGTCTCCGAAGATACAAGTAAATCAGAGGACCAGAGACTCACTCCGTTGGTGGCTGTCCCTGGACAACCTGTCACAAGGGATGACATTCCGCAGACCAGAGTGGGTCATTGTCACGACCGACGCCAGTCTGATGGGCTGGGGCGCGGTCTGGGGATCCCTGAAAGCTCAGGGTCTTTGGTCTCGGGAAGAATCTCTTCTACCGATAAATATTCTGGAACTGAGAGCGATATTCAATGCTCTCAAGGCTTGGCCTCAGCTAGCGAGGGCCAAGTTCATACGGTTTCAATCAGACAACATGACAACTGTTGCGTACATCAACCATCAGGGGGGAACAAGGAGTTCCCTAGCGATGGAAGAAGTGACCAAAATCATTCTATGGGCGGAGTCTCACTCCTGCCACCTGTCCGCTATCCACATCCCAGGAGTGGAAAATTGGGAAGCGGATTTTCTGAGTCGTCAGACATTGCATCCGGGGGAGTGGGAACTCCATCCGGAAATCTTTGCCCAAGTCACTCAGCTGTGGGGCATTCCAGACATGGATCTGATGGCCTCTCGTCAGAACTTCAAAGTTCCTTGCTACGGGTCCAGATCCAGGGATCCCAAGGCGGCTCTAGTGGATGCACTAGTAGCACCTTGGACCTTCAAACTAGCTTATGTGTTCCCGCCGTTTCCTCTCATCCCCAGGCTGGTAGCCAGGATCAATCAGGAGAGGGCGTCGGTGATCTTGATAGCTCCTGCGTGGCCACGCAGGACTTGGTATGCAGATCTGGTGAATATGTCATCGGCTCCACCTTGGAAGCTACCTTTGAGACGAGACCTTCTTGTTCAGGGTCCGTTCGAACATCCGAACCTGGTTTCACTCCAGCTGACTGCTTGGAGATTGAACGCTTGATCTTATCGAAGCGAGGGTTCTCAGATTCTGTTATCGATACTCTTGTTCAGGCCAGAAAGCCTGTAACTAGAAAGATTTACCACAAAATTTGGAAAAAATATATCTGTTGGTGTGAATCTAAAGGATTCCCTTGGGACAAGGTTAAGATTCCTAAGATTCTATCCTTCCTTCAAGAAGGATTGGAAAAAGGATTATCTGCAAGTTCCCTGAAGGGACAGATTTCTGCCTTGTCTGTGTTACTTCACAAAAAGCTGGCAGCTGTGCCAGATGTTCAAGCCTTTGTTCAGGCTCTGGTTAGAATTAAGCCTGTTTACAAACCTTTGACTCCTCCTTGGAGTCTCAATTTAGTTCTTTCAGTTCTTCAGGGGGTTCCGTTTGAACTCTTACATTCCGTTGATATTAAGTTATTATCTTGGAAAGTTTTGTTTTTAGTTGCAATTTCTTCTGCTAGAAGAGTTTCAGAATTATCTGCTCTGCAGTGTTCTCCTCCTTATCTGGTGTTCCATGCAGATAAGGTGGTTTTACGTACTAAACCTGGGTTTCTTCCAAAAGTTGTTTCTAACAAAAACATTAACCAGGAGATTATCGTACCTTCTCTGTGTCCGAAACCAGTTTCAAAGAAGGAACGTTTGTTGCACAATTTGGATGTTGTTCGCGCTCTAAAATTCTATTTAGATGCTACAAAGGATTTTAGACAAACATCTTCCTTGTTTGTTGTTTATTCCGGTAAAAGGAGAGGTCAAAAAGCAACTTCTACCTCTCTCTCTTTTTGGATTAAAAGCATCATCAGATTGGCTTACGAGGCTGCCGGACGGCAGCCTCCCGAAAGAATCACAGCTCATTCCACTAGGGCTGTGGCTTCCACATGGGCCTTCAAGAACGAGGCTTCTGTTGATCAGATATGTAGGGCAGCGACTTGGTCTTCACTGCACACTTTTACCAAATTTTACAAGTTTGATACTTTTGCTTCTTCTGAGGCTATTTTTGGGAGAAAGGTTTTGCAAGCCGTGGTGCCTTCCATTTAGGTGACCTGATTTGCTCCCTCCCTTCATCCGTGTCCTAAAGCTTTGGTATTGGTTCCCACAAGTAAGGATGACGCCGTGGACCGGACACACCTATGTTGGAGAAAACAGAATTTATGTTTACCTGATAAATTACTTTCTCCAACGGTGTGTCCGGTCCACGGCCCGCCCTGGTTTTTTTAATCAGGTCTGATAATTTATTTTCTTTAACTACAGTCACCACGGTACCATATGGTTTCTCCTATGCAAATATTCCTCCTTAACGTCGGTCGAATGACTGGGGTAGGCGGAGCCTAGGAGGGATCATGTGACCAGCTTTGCTGGGCTCTTTGCCATTTCCTGTTGGGGAAGAGAATATCCCACAAGTAAGGATGACGCCGTGGACCGGACACACCGTTGGAGAAAGTAATTTATCAGGTAAACATAAATTCTGTTTTTTCTGACAGAGGCCAGAAAATCAAAACTTCTAAGCTCTTGTCAAGTACTTCATTCTGTTCTTCTTCCTTCCATAGCGCAGTGCATGGAAGTAATAGGTTTGATGGTTGCGGCAATGGACATAGTTCCTTTTGCACGAATTCATCTAAGACCATTACAACTGTGCATGCTCAGACAGTGGAATGGGGATTATACAGACTTGTCTCCGACGATCCAAGTAGATCAAAGAACCAGAGATTCACTCCGTTGGTGGCTGAACCTGGACAACCTGTCACAGGGAATGAGCTTCCGCAGACCAGAGTGGGTCATTGTCACGACCGACGCCAGTCTGGTGGGCTGGGGCGCGGTCTGGGAACCCCTGAAAGCTCAGGAGCTATGGTCCCGGGAAGAATCTTTTCTCCCGATAAACATTCTGGAACTGCGAGCGATATTCAATCCTCTCAAAGCTTGGCCTCAACTAGCAAAGGCCAAATTCATAAGGTTTCAATCAGACAACATGACGACTGTTGCATATATCAACCATCAAGGGGGAACAAGGAGTTCCCTGGCGATGGAGGAAGTAACCAAAATAATTCAATGGGCGGAGAATCACTCCTGCCACTTGTCTGCAATCCACATCCCAGGAGTGGAAAATTGGGAAGCGGATTTTCTGAGTCGTCAGACTTTCCATCCGGGGGAGTGGGAACTCCATCCGGAAATCTTTGCCCAAATAACTCAATTATGGGGCATTCCAGACATGGACCTGATGGCGTCTCGTCAGAACTTCAAGGTTCCTTGCTACGGGTCCAGATCCAGGGATCCCAAGGCGACTCTAGTAGATGCACTAGTAGCACCTTGGACCTTCAACCTAGCTTATGTATTTCCACCGTTTCCTCTCATTCCCAGGCTGGTAGCCAGGATCAATCAGGAGAGGGCTTCGGTGATCTTGATAGCTCCTGCGTGGCCACGCAGAACTTGGTATGCAGACCTGGTGAATATGTCATCGGCTCCACCATGGAAGCTACCTTTGAGACGGGACCTTCTTGTTCAAGGTCCATTCGAACATCCGAATCTGGCTTCACTCCAACTGACTGCTTGGAGATTGAACGCTTGATTTTATCAAAGCGTGGGTTTTCAGATTCTGTCATTGATACTCTTGTTCAGGCTAGAAAGCCTGTAACTAGGAAAATTTACCATAAAATATGGAAAAAGTATATTTGTTGGTGTGAATCTAAAGGATTCCCATGGAACAAGATAAAAATTCCGAAGATTCTATCCTTTCTACAGGAGGGTTTGGAGAAAGGATTATCTGCAAGTTCTTTGAAGGGACAGATTTCTGCTTTATCTGTTTTACTTCACAAAAAACTGGCAGCTGTGCCAGATGTTCAAGCTTTTGTTCAGGCTCTGGTTAGAATCAAGCCTGTTTACAAACCTTTGACTCCTCCTTGGAGTCTCAATTTAGTTCTTTCAGTTCTTCAAGGGGTTCCGTTTGAACCCTTACATTCCGTAGATATTAAGTTACTATCTTGGAAAGTTTTGTTTTTGGTTGCAATTTCTTCTGCTAGAAGAGTTTCAGAGTTATCTGCTCTGCAGTGTTCTCCTCCTTATCTGGTGTTCCATGCAGATAAGGTGGTTTTGCGTACTAAACCTGGTTTTCTTCCGAAAGTTGTTTCTAACAAAAACATTAACCAGGAGATAGTTGTGCCTTCTTTGTGTCCGAAATCAGTTTCAAAGAAGGAACGTTTGTTACACAATTTGGATGTAGTTCGTGCCCTAAAATTCTATTTAGAGGCTACAAAGGATTTCAGACAAACATCTTCTTTGTTTGTTGTTTATTCTGGTAAAAGGAGAGGTCAAAAAGCAACTTCTACCTCTCTCTCTTTTTGGCTTAAAAGCATCATCCGATTGGCTTATGAGACTGCCGGACGGCAGCCTCCTGAAAGAATCACAGCTCACTCCACTAGGGCTGTGGCTTCCACATGGGCCTTCAAGAACGAGGCTTCTGTTGATCAGATATGTAAGGCAGCGACTTGGTCTTCACTGCACACTTTTACCAAATTTTACAAATTTGATACTTTTGCTTCTTCTGAGGCTATTTTTGGGAGAAAGGTTTTGCAAGCCGTGGTGCCTTCCATCTAGGTGACCTGATTTGCTCCCTCCCATCATCCGTGTCCTAAAGCTTTGGTATTGGTTCCCACAAGTAAGGATGACGCCGTGGACCGGACACACCTATGTTGGTGAAAACAGAATTTATGCTTACCTGATAAATTACTTTCTCCAACGGTGTGTCCGGTCCACGGCCCGCCCTGGTTTTTTTAATCAGGTCTGATGAATTATTTTTTCTAACTACAGTCACCACGGTATCATATGATTTCTCCTATGCATATTCCTCCTTTACGTCGGTCGAATGACTGGGGTAGGCGGAGCCTAGGAGGGATCATGTGACCAGCTTTGCTGGGCTCTTTGCCATTTCCTGTTGGGGAAGAGAATATCCCACAAGTAAGGATGACGCCGTGGACCGGACACACCGTTGGAGAAAGTAATTTATCAGGTAAGCATAAATTCTGTTTTTTCCAGCTGTATCTGAGCGCTATTACAGGAGTTATGGCGTGTTGCTTCAGATTTCTCTGCATTGGGTACCAGAGGGGGTGAGTGCCTCATCCAGCAAGAGTTTATTGGGGTTTAAAACTGTCTCTGAGGTGTTTATTTATGTGTACTGAGTGATTGTTACAGCACTTCACTTCTTAGACAAGGGGAACTATCATACTTAAATTATACTTCATTTAACCTCTGTACTGCATTTGCATTTTTTCTTGTTTCTTCTATTGTCTGCTACATTATTGTGATGGCTTTCGAGGGGCTTTAATTCAGTCTGTTCAAGATCCCTGGGGGTTAGAGATCGTATCTCACTGATACAAAATAGGTTTCAGATCCAGACCTCCAAAGGGAAGGTTTATTCTGTCTCACATCTTGAAGAGACCAGAATAGAGTTTAACCTTTTTACAGTTTGTAAAAAACATGGACATTATCACTCCAGTCCCATTAAAGGATCTGGAAAAAGGGTTTTATTCAAATCTTTTCATAGTTCCAAAAAAGGAGGGCACGTATCGCCTAATATAGGATCTCAAAACCTTGAACAGATTTCTGAAGGTACCATCTTTCAAAATGGAAACCATCAGATCATTTCTACCTTTAGTATTTTAGGGACAGTTCATGTATACTATAGATTTGAAGGACGCATACCTTCACATTCCTATTCATCGGGATCACTATTAGTACCAAATGTTTGCTTTTCTAGACAAACATTACCAATTCACGACTTTGCCGTTCGGGTTAACTACAGTAACCAGATTTTTTCCAAGGTGTTGGGAAGTCTTCTTTCTGTGATTCGGCTCCAGGGAATAGCAGTAACTTTGTACCTGGATGATATCTGGGTTCAAGCACCATCTTTACCTTGAGCAATCTCTCACAAAGAGGTTACTATAGTTAGTTTGCAAGCATGGTTGGATAATTGATGTTGCCAAGAGTTCTCTCACTCATCAAACGAGGGTATATTTTCTAGGATTGCTCATGATGGCCTTCTAAACTGATCAGTGCAAACTAAACTTCATTCAAACTATCGGTCCTTCAGAGGGCTCCCTCTCTTTCTGTGGCTCAGTGCATGGCAGTAGTGGGTCTCATGGTGGCCATGTCAGATTCCATCCCATTTGCAAGATTTCATCTGAGACCTCTTCATTTATGCACGCTACGACAGTGGTATGGAGACTATTCAGATCTGTCACAGCTCATCCAGTTTCTATAGGCATGAGTTTTCATTGTCCAACATGGGAGATAATCACTACGGATGCCAGTCTGTTAAGATGGGGCGCAGTATGGGACCAACTAAGGTGTCTGGTAACTCCCTTGTCTGTTAATCCCGCCCTTTTATATATGTGGACTCCACAGCTCGGGTTTAGATTCCCATATGTAAGATAAGGATTTTGTGGACTCTCACTACCATAAGAAAGAAAACAAGATTTATTCTTAAATGATAAATTATTTTCTTTTTTGGTAGTGAGAGCCCACAAACCCGCCCTGATTGTTTGCGGCATTTCCAGTTGGCACCTCTTACCCCTTTTTTCTCTTGTAAGGTGTATCCAGTCCACGGATCATCCATTACTTGTGGGATATTCTCATTCCCAACAGGAAGTTGCAAGAGGACACCCACAGCAGAGCTGTCTATATAGCTCCTCCCCTAACTGCCATATCCAGTCATTCTCTTGCAACTCTCAATAAACATGGAGGTAGTAAGAGAGAAGTGGTGAAATGTAGCTGTTATTTTACTTCAATAAAAAGTTTATTATTTTTAAATGGTACCGGAGTTGTACTATTTTGTTCCAGGCAGAAAAATAGAAGAATCTGCCTGTGATTTCTATGATCTTAGCAGGTTGTAACTAAGATCCATTGCTGTTCTCACACATGACTGAAGAGAGAGATAACTTCAGCGGGGGAATGGCGTGCAGGTTATCCTGCTATGAGGTATGTGCAGTTAAGATTTTTCTAGAAGATGTGAATGCTAGAAAATGCTGCTGTTGCCAAATTTATGTAAGGTAAGCCTGAATACAGTGATTTAATAGCGACTGGTATCATGCTTATTTTCTGAAGTAATACTCTTTTATATTTGCAATATAAAACGTTTGCTGGCATGTTTAAACGTTTTTATATATACTTTGGTGATAAAACTTTATTGGGGCCTAGTTTTTTCCACATGGCTGGCTTAAATTTGCCTAGAAACAGTTTCCTGAGGCTTTCCACTGTGTTAAGGCCCACAGCAAGGCTGTGGCAGTTTGGTGTGACTGTTTAAAAATGTCTAGATCGTTTTTTTTTTATCCGGTTTTTGAACTAAGGGGTTAATCATCCATTTGCAAGTGGGTGCAATGCTCTGTTAGCCTATTATACACACTGTAAAAATTTCGTTTGATTTACTGCCTTTTTTCACTGTTTTTCAAATTCTGACAAAATTTGTTTCTCTTAAAGGCACAGTACCGTTTATTATATTTGCTTGTTAACTTGATTTAAAGTGTTTTCCAAGCTTGCTAGTCTCATTGCTAGTCTGTATAAACATGTCTGACATAGAGGAAACTCCTTGTTCATTGTTTAAAAGCCATTGTGGAGCCCCCTCTTAGAATGTGTACCAAATGTACTGATTTCACTTTAAGCAATAAAGATCATATTCTGTCTTTAAAAAATTTATCACCAGAGGAATCTGACGAGGGGGAAGTTATGCCGACTAACTCTCCCCACGTGTCAGATCCTTTGACTCCCGCTCAAGGGACTCACGCTCAAATGGCGCCAAGTACATCTAGGGCGCCCATAGCGTTTACTTTACAAGACATGGCGGCAGTCATGGATAATACACTGTCAGCGGTATTAGCCAGACTACCTGAATTTAGAGGAAAGCGAGATAGCTCTGGAGTTAGACGAAATACAGAGCATACTGACGCTTTAAGAGCTATGTCTGATAATGCCTCACAATATGCAGAAGCTGAAGAAGGAGAGCTTCTTTCTGTGGGTGATATTTCTGACTCAGGGAAGATGATGCAACCTGATTCTGATATTTCTACATTTAAATTTAAGCTTGAGCACCTCCGCGTGTTACTCAAGGAGGTTTTAGCTGCTCTGACTGACTGTGATACAATTGCAGTGCCAGAGAAATTGTGTAGACTGGATAAATACTATGCAGTGCCGGTGTGTACTGATGTTTTTCCAATACCTAAAAGATTTACAGAAATTATTACTAAGGAATGGGATAGACCAGGTGTGCCGTTCTCTCCCCCTCCTATTTTTAGAAAAATGTTTCCAATAGACGCCACCACACGGGACTTATGGCAGACAGTTCCTAAGGTGAAGGGAGCAGTTTCTACTCTAGCAAAGCGTACTACTATCCCTGTCGATGACAGTTGTGCTTTCTTAGATCCAATGGATAAAAAGTTAGAGGGTTACCTTAAGAAAATGTTTATTCAACAAGGTTTTATCCTACAGCGCCTTGCATGCATTGCTCCTGTCACTGCTGCTGCGGCGTTCTGGTTTGAGTCTCTGGAAGAGGCTCTACAGGTAGCGACTCCATTGGATGACATACTTGACAAGCTTAGAGCACTTAAGCTAGCCAATTCTTTTGTTTCTGATGCCATTGTTCATTTGACTAAACTAACGGCTAAGAATTCTGGTTTTGCTATCCAGGCGCATAGAGCGCTATGGCTTAAATCATGGTCAGCTGACGTTACTTCAAAGTCTAAGCTGCTTAACATTCCCTTCAAGGGGCAGACCCTATTTGGGCCTGGTTTGAAGGAGATTATTGCTGATATCACTGGAGGAAAAGGTCATACCCTTCCTCAGGATAGGTCCAAATCAAGGGCCAAACAGTCTAATTTTCGTGCCTTTCGAAACTTCAAGGCAAGTGCGGCATCAACTTCCTCTAATGCAAAACAAGAGGGAACTTTTGCTCAGTCCAAGACGGTCTGGAGACCTAACCAGACCTGGAACAAGGGTAAGCAGGCCAAAAAGCCTGCTGCTGCCTCTAAGACAGCATGAAGGAACGCCCCCCTATCCGATAAGGGATCTAGTAGGGGGCAGACTTTCGCTCTTCGCCCAGGCGTGGGCAAGAGATGTTCAGGATCCCTGGGCGTTGGAAATTATATCCCAGGGATATCTTCTGGACTTCAAGGCTTCCCCCCCAAAAGGGAGATTTCACCTTTCACAATTATCTGCAAACCAGATAAAGAGAGAGTCATTCTTACACTGTGTACAAGACCTCCTAGTTATGGGAGTGATCCATCCAGTTCCAAAGGAGGAACAGGGACAGGGATTTTACTCAAATCTGTTTGTAGTTCCCAAAAAAGAGGGAACCTTCAGACCAATTTTGGATCTAAAGATCTTAAACAAGTTCCATCATTCAAGATGGAGACTATTCGTACCATCCTACCTATGATCCAGGAGGGTCAATACATGACTACAGTGGATTTAAAGGATGCTTATCTTCACATTCCGATACACAAAGATCATCATCGGTTTCTCAGGTTTGCCTTCCTAGACAGGCATTACCAGTTTGTAGCTCTTCCCTTTGGGCTAGCTACACCCCCAACAATTTTTACGAAGGTTCTGGGGTCGCTTCTGGCGGTCCTAAGGCCGCGGGGCATAGCAGTGGCCCCTTATTTAGACGACATCCTAATTCAGGCGTCAAACTTCCAAATTGCCAAGTCTCATACGGACATAGTGTTGGCATTTCTGAGGTCGCATGGGTGGAAGGTGAACGAGGAAAAGAGTTCTCTATCCCCCCTTACAAGAGTTTCCTTCCTAGGGACTCTGATAGATTCTGTAGAAATGAAAATGTACCTGACGGAGTCCAGGTTATCAAAACTTCTAAATTCCTGCCGTGTTCTTTATTCCATCCCTCGCCCTTCGGTGGCTCAGTGCATGAAAGTAATCGGCTTAATGATAGCGGCAATGGACATAGTGCCGTTTGCACACCTACATCTCAGACCGCTGCAACTCTGCATGCTCAGTCAGTGGAATGGGGATTACACAGATTTGTCCCCTCTACTAAATCTGGATCAAGAGACCAGGGATTCTCTTCTCTGGTGGCTATCTCGGGTCCATTTGTCCAAAGGTATGACCTTTCGCAGGCCAGATTGGACAATTGTGATGACAGATGCCAGCCTTCTAGGTTGGGGTGCTGTCTGGAACTTCCTGAAGGCTCAGGGATCGTGGACTCAGGAGGAGTCACTCCTTCCAATAAACATTCTGGAACTAAGAGCGATATTCAATGCTCTTTAGGCTTGGCCTCATTTAGCGACAATGAGGTTCATCAGATTTCAGTCGGACAACATCACGACTGTGGCTTACATCAACCATCAAGGGGGAACAAGGAGTTCCCTAGTGATGTTAGAAGTCTCAAAGATAATTCGCTGGGCAGAGATTCACTCTTGCCACCTATCAGCTATCCATATCCCAGGTGTAGAGAACTGGGAGGCGGATTTTTTAAGTCGTCAGACTTTTCATCCGGGGGAGTTGGATCTCCCCCCGGAGGTGTTTGCTCAAGTGGTTCATCGTTGGGGCAAACCAGAACTGGATCTCATGGCGTCTCGCCAGAATGCCAAGCTTCCTTGTTACGGATCCAGGTCCAGGGACCCCAAGGCAACGCTGATAGATGCTCTAGCAGCGCCTTGGTCCTTCAACCTGGCTTATGTTTCCACCGTTTCCTCTGCTCCCTCGTCTGATTGCCAAAATCAAGCAGGAGAGAGCATCAGTGATCTTGATAGCGCCTGCGTGGCCACGCAGGACTTGGTTTGCAGATCTGGTGGACATGTCATCCTTTCCACCATGGACTCCGCCGCTGAGACAGGACCTTCTACTTCAAGGTCCTTTCAACCATCCAAATCTAATTTCTCTGAGGCTGACTGCCTGGAGATTGAACGCTTGATTTTATCAAAGCGTGGTTTCTCCGAGTCAGTCATTGATACCTTAATTCAGGCACGAAAGCCTGTCACCAGGAACATCTATCATAAGATATGGCGGAAATATCTTTATTGGTGTGAATCCAAGGGCTACTCATGGAGTAAAGTCAGGATTCCCAGGATATTATCTTTTCTCCAAGAAGGATTGGAGAAAGGATTGTCAGCTAGTTCCTTAAAGGGACAGATTTCTGCGCTATCTATTCTTTTGCACAAGTGTCTGGCGGATGTCCCAGACTTTCAGGCATTTTGTCAGGCTTTAGTTAGAATCAAGCCTGTGTTTAAACCTGTTGCTCCACCATGGAGTTTAAATTTGGTTCTTAAAGTTCTTCATTCCATAGATATCAAACTTTTATCTTGGAAAGTTCTTTTCTCCTGTTAAGTGTAGTCAGTCCACGGGTCATCCATTACTTATGGGATTATAACTCCTCCCTAACAGGAAGTGCAAGAGGATCACCCAAGCAGAGCTGCTATATAGCTCCTCCCCTCTACGTCATACCCAGTCATTCTCTTGCACCTAACTAATAGATTGGATGTGTGAGAGGACAGTGGTTATTAAAACTTAGTTTTTTATTTCTTCAATCAAAAGTTTGTTATTTTAAACGGCACCGGAGTGTGTTGTTTTTTCTCAGGCAGCATTAGAAGAAGAATCTACCTGAGTTTGTATATGATCTTAGCGGACGTAACTAAGATCCATTTGCTGTTCTCGGCCATTCTGAGGAGCGAGGTAACTTCAGAACAGGGGACAGCGGGCAGGGTTCACCTGCAAAGAGGTATGTTGCAGTATATTATTTTCTAAGGAATGGAATTGACTGAGAAAATACTGCTAATACCGATAAAATGTAAGTACAGCCTTAAATGCAGTGGTAGCAACTGGTATCAGGCTGTTATGTATGTATGTTGGCACTGAAGTATTTCTGGGGAATGGCACTTCACTAAGAAAATACTGTATACATATAACTTATAGCCTTTCTGCAGTAAAAGCAACTAGCAACAGGCTTTTTTATAACTTCATGTATTTATATTTAAAACGTTTACTGGCTTGTTAATCGTTTTAGCTCTGAGGTACTTGGTGAAAAATTTTATGGGCATTAATTTCCACTTGGCTATCGTTTGTTTTAAATAAAATCAGTTTATTGAGCTTCCCCACTGTTGTATTATGAGTGGGAGGGGCCTATTTTGGCGCTTTTCTACGCAGTAGAAATTCAGTCACAAGTCTTCCTTGTTCTCCCTGCATGATCCAGGGCGTCTCTTCAGAGCTCAGGGGTCTCCAAAACTAGTTTTGAGGGAGGTAATCACTCACAGCAGACCTGTGAGACTGTGCTTGACTGTGATAAAAACGTATATATTTTATTGTTATCCGTTTTTTTGGTATTAAGGGGTTAATCATCCATTTGCTAGTGGGTGCAATCCTTTGCTAAATTAATACATTTACTGTAAAAATTTGGTTTCTATAACTAATCCGGTTCATTGTTATTTCAATGTGCTTCTTAAAGGCACAGTAACGTTTTTTATTTTGCTTGAAAATTGTTTTGAAAAGTATTTTCCAAGCTTGCTAGTCTAATTGCTAGTTTGTTTAAACATGTCTGACACAGAGGAATCTCTTTGTGCAATATGTTTAAAGGCCAATGTGGAGCCCAATAGAAATTTGTGTACTAATTGCATTGATGCTACTTTAAATAAAAGCCAATCTGTACATGTCAAGAAAATTTCACCAGACAACGAGGGGAAAGTTATGCCAACTAACTCTCCTCACGTGTCAGTACCTGCACCTCCCGCTCAGGAGGTGCGTGATATTGTGACGCCAAGTACATCAGGGCGGCCATTACAAATCACTTTACAAGACATGGCTAATGTTATGACTGAAGTTTTATCTAAATTGCCAGAACTTAGAGGTAAGCGCGACCACTCTGGGGTGAGAACAGAGTACGCTGATAATGTTAGAGCCATGTCTGATACTGCGTCACAAATGGCAGAGCATGAAGACGGAGAGCTTCATTCTGTAGGTGACGGATCTGATCCAAATAGACTGGACTCAGACATTTCAAATTTTAAATTTAAGCTTGAGAACCTCCGTGTATTATTAGGGGAGGTATTAGCGGCTCTGAATGATTGTAACACGGTTGCAATCCCAGAGAAATTATGTAGGCTGGATAGATACTATGCGGTACCGGCGTGTACTGACGTCTTTCCTATACCTATGAGGCTTACAGAGATTATTACTAAGGAGTGGGATAGGCCCGGTGTACCTTTTTCCCCCCCTCCTATATTTAGAAAAATGTTTCCAATAGACGCCACCACACGGGACTTATGGCAGACGGTCCCTAAGGTGGAGGGAGCAGTTTCTACTCTGGCTAAGCGTACCACTATCCCGGTGGAGGATAGCTGTGCCTTTTCAGATCCAATGGATAAAAAGTTAGAGGGTTACCTTAAGAAAATGTTTACTCAACAAGGTTTTATATTACAACCCCTCGCATGCATTGCGCCTGTCACGGCTGCGGCGGCATTCTGGTTTGAGTCTCTGGAAGAGACCCTTGACACAGCTCCATTGGATGAGATTACACACAAGCTTAAAGCCCTTAAGCTAGCTAATTCATTTATTTCTGATGCCGTAGTACATCTAACTAAGCTTACGGCTAAGAATTCCGGATTCGCCATTCAGGCGCGCAGAGCGCTGTGGCTAAAATCCTGGTCAGCCGATGTGACTTCTAAATCTAAATTGCTTAACATACCTTTCAAAGGGCAGACATTATTCGGGCCCGGTTTGAAAGAAATTATCGCTGACATTACCGGAGGTAAGGGCCATGCCCTGCCTCAAGACAGAGCCAAACCAAGGACTAGACAGTCTAATTTTCGTGCCTTTCGTAACTTCAAGGCAGGAGCAGCATCAACTTCCTCCGCTCCAAAACAGGAAGGAACTGTTGCTCGCTACAGACAGGGCTGGAAACCTAACCAGACCTGGAACAAGGGCAAGCAGGCCAGAAAACCTGCTGCTGCTCCTAAGACAGCATGAAGTGAGGGCCCCCAATCCAGAAACGGATCTAGTAGGGGGCAGACTTTCTCTCTTCGCCCAGGCTTGGGCAAGAGATATCCAGGATCCCTGGGCGTTAGAGATCATATCTCAGGGATATCTTCTGGACTTCAAAGCTTCTCCTCCAAAAGGGAGATTTCATCTTTCAAGGTTGTCAACAAACCAGATAAAGAAAGAGGCGTTTCTACGCTGTGTACAAGATCTTTTACTAATGGGAGTGATCCACCCGGTTCTGCTGTCGGAACACGGGCAAGGGTTTTACTCAAATCTGTTTGTGGTTCCCAAGAAAGAGGGAACCTTCAGACCAATCTTGGATTTAAAGATCCTAAACAAATTCCTAAGAGTTCCATCGTTCAAAATGGAAACTATTCGGACAATCTTACCCATGATCCAAAAGGGTCAGTACATGACCACAGTGGATTTAAAGGATGCCTACCTTCACATACCGATTCACAAAGATCATTACCGGTTCCTAAGGTTTGCCTTCCTAGACAGGCATTACCAGTTTGTAGCTCTTCCCTTCGGGCTAGCTACTGCCCCAAGAATCTTTACAAAGGTTCTGGGTTCTCTTCTGGCGGTACTAAGACCGCGAGGAATATCGGTAGCTCCGTACCTAGACGACATTCTGATACAAGCGTCAAGTTTCCAAACTGCCAAGTCTCATACAGAGTTTGTACTGGCATTTCTAAGGTCACATGGGTGGAAAGTGAACGAAGAAAAGAGTTCTCTATTGCCACTTACAAGAGTTCCCTTTTTAGGGACTCTTATAGATTCTGTAGAAATGAAAATTTACCTGACAGAAGACAGGTTAACAAAGATTCTAAATGCTTGCCGTGTCCTGCATTCCATTCCACACCCGTCAGTGGCTCAATGCATGGAAGTAATCGGCTTAATGGTAGCGGCAATGGACATAGTACCCTTTGCACGCCTGCATCTCAGACCACTGCAATTGTGCATGCTAAGTCAGTGGAATGGGGATTACTCAGATTTGTCCCCTATGCTGAATCTGGATCAAGAGACCAGAAATTCTCTTCTATGGTGGCTCTCTCGGCCACATCTGTCCAAGGGGATGCCCTTCAGCAGGCCAGATTGGACGATTGTAACAACAGACGCCAGCCTGATAGGTTGGGGCGCTGTCTGGAACTCCCTGAAGACTCAGGGATCATGGACTCAGGAGGAGAGTCTCCTTCCCATAAATATTCTGGAATTAAGAGCAGTTTTCAATGCCCTTCTGGCTTGGCCTCAGTTAGCAACTCTGAGGTTCATCAGGTTTCAGTCGGACAACATCACGACTGTGGCTTACATCAACCATCAGGGAGGGACAAGGAGTTCCCTAGCGATGATGGAAGTCTCAAAGATAATTCACTGGGCAGAGTCTCACTCTTGCCACCTATCAGCGATCCACATCCCAGGCGTGGAGAACTGGGAAGCGGACTTTCTAAGTCGCCAGACTTTTCATCCGGGGGAGTGGGAACTTCATCCGGAGGTCTTTGCCCAAATACTTCGGCGTTGGGGCAAACCAGATCTGGATCTCATGGCGTCTCGCCAGAACGCCAAACTTCCTTGTTACGGATCCAGGTCCAGAGACCCGGGAGCAGTTCTGATAGATGCTCTGACAGCACTTTGGGCCTTCAACATGGCTTATGTGTTTCCACCCTTCCCGATGCTTCCTCGATTGATTGCCAGTATCAAACAGGAGAGAGCATCAGTGATTTTAATAGCACCTGCGTGGCCACTCAGGACCTGGTATGCAGACCTAGTGGACATGTCGTCCTGTCCACCATGGTCTCTACCTCTGAGACAGGACCTTCTGGTGCAGGGTCCTTTCAAACATCCAAATCTAATTTCTCTGAGGCTGACTGCATGGAGATTGAACGCTTGATTCTATCAAAGCGTGGATTCTCGGAGTCAGTGATTGATACCTTAATACAGGCTAGGAAGCCTGTTACCAGGAAAATTTACCATAAAATATGGCGCAAATACTTGCATTGGTGCGAATCCAAGAGTTACTCATGGAGTAAGGTTAGGATTCCTAGGATATTGTCTTTTCTACAAGAAGGTTTAGAAAAGGGTTTATCCGCTAGTTCGTTAAAGGGACAGATCTCAGCTTTGTCCATCCTTTTACACAAACGTCTGTCAGAAGTTCCAGACGTTCAGGCTTTTTGTCAGGCTTTGGCCAGGATTAAGCCTGTGTTTAAAACTGTTGCTCCGCCATGGAGCTTAAACTTAGTTCTTAACGTTTTACAGGGTGTTCCGTTTGAACCCCTTCATTCCATTGATATCAAGCTGTTATCTTGGAAAGTTCTGTTTTTAATGGCTATTTCCTCGGCTCGAAGAGTCTCTGAGTTATCGGCTTTACATTGTGATTCCCCTTATCTGATTTTCCATTCAGACAAGGTAGTTCTGCGTACTAAACCTGGGTTCTTACCTAAGGTAGTCACTAACAGGAATATCAATCAAGAGATTGTTGTTCCATCATTGTGCCCTAACCCTTCCTCAAAGAAGGAACGACTTCTGCACAATCTGGACGTTGTCCGTGCCCTGAAATTTTATTTACAGGCAACTAAAGATTTTCGACAAACTTCTTCCCTGTTTGTCGTGTATTCTGGACAGAGGAGAGGTCAAAAGGCTTCGGCTACCTCTCTCTCCTTCTGGCTTCGTAGCATAATACGTTTAGCCTATGAGACTGCTGGACAGCAGCCTCCTGAAAGAATTACAGCTCATTCCACCAGAGCTGTGGCTTCCACCTGGGCCTTTAAGAATGAGGCCTCTGTTGAACAGATTTGCAAGGCTGCGACTTGGTCTTCACTTCACACTTTTTCCAAATTTTACAAATTTGACACTTTTGCTTCTTCGGAGGCTGTTTTTGGGAGAAAGGTTCTTCAGGCAGTGGTTCCTTCCGTGTAATGAGCCTGCCTGTCCCTCCCGTCATCCGTGTACTTTTAGCTTTGGTATTGGTATCCCATAAGTAATGGATGACCCGTGGACTGACTACACTTAACAGGAGAAAACAAAATTTATGCTTACCTGATAAATTCCTTTCTCCTGTAGTGTAGTCAGTCCACGGCCCGCCCTGTTTTTTATGGCAGGTCTAAATTTTAAATTATACTCCAGTCACCACTGCACCCTATAGTTTCTCCTTTCTCGTTTGGTTTTCGGTCGAATGACTGGGTATGACGTAGAGGGGAGGAGCTATATAGCAGCTCTGCTTGGGTGATCCTCTTGCACTTCCTGTTAGGGAGGAGTTATAATCCCATAAGTAATGGATGACCCGTGGACTGACTACACTACAGGAGAAAGGAATTTATCGGGTAAGCATAAATTTTGTTTTTTTGGTAGCTATTTCCTCGGCTCGTAGAGTTTCTGAGTTATCTGCCTTACAATGTGATTCTCCTTATCTGATCTTCCATGCAGATAAGGTAGTTCTGCGTACCAAACCTGGGTTTTTACCTAAGGTGTTATCTAATAAGAATATCAATCAAGAGATTGTTGTTCCGTCTTTGTGTCCTAATCCTTCTTCAAAGAAGGAACGTCTATTACACAATCTTGACATGGTTCATGTTTTAAAGTTTTACTTACAAGCTACTAAAGATTTTCGTCAAACATCTGCTTTGTTTGTTGTCTACTCTGGACAGAGGAGAGGTCAAAAGGCTTCGGCAACCTCTCTTTCTTGTTGGCTAAAAAGCATAATCCGCTTAGCTTATGAGACTGCTGGCCAGCAGCCTCCAGAAAGGATTACAGCTCATTCTACTAGAGCTGTGGCTTCCACATGGGCCTTTAAAAATGAGGCTTCTGTTGAACAGATTTGCAAGGCGGCGACTTGGTCTTCGCTTCATACTTTTTCAAAATTCTACAAATTTGATACTTTTGCTTCTTGGGAGGCTATTTTTGGGAGAAAGGTTTTACAGGCAGTGGTACCTTCCGTTTAAGTACCTGCCTTGTCCCTCCCTTCATCCGTGTACTTTAGCTTTGGTATTGGTATCCCACAAGTAATGGATGATCCGTGGACTGGATACACCTTACAAGAGAAAACATAATTTATGCTTACCTGATAAATTTATTTCTCTTGTGGTGTATCCAGTCCACGGCCCGCCCTGTCATTTTAAGGCAGGTATTTTTTAATTTTAAACTACAGTCACTGCACCCTATGGTTTCTCCTTTCTCTGTTTGTTTTCGGTCGAATGACTGGATATGGCAGTTAGGGGAGGAGCTATACAGACAGCTCTGCTGTGGGTGTCCTCTTGCAACTTCCTGTTGGGAATGAGAATATCCCACAAGTAATGGATGATCCGTGGACTGGATACACCACAAGAGAAATAAATTTATCAGGTAAGCATAAATTATGTTTTTATCTCAGTTGCTTTTCCCTATACTCGTATATGAACTTCTAGGAGGGAAAGGGACTTAGGAGGAATATTTAAATGCTCTGGTTGGGGTATCTTTGCCTCCTCCTGGTGGCCAGGTGATGTACTTCCCATATGTAAGATTAGGATTCTGTGCACTCTTTCTACCTAGAAAGAAAATAATTTATCACGTAAGAATACATTTTGTTATGTATAAAAATGTTTTGCCTTTAATATAATTATATCACCTTAGAATTCTCTGTAAGGATATAATTGCTGTGATATATAGGAAGAGAAAAACAGACCCTGAGGTTATATGGTTCAAAGCAGTTTCTGGACACATTTTTGTACAAATCAAATGTGAAAGTTGAAAGAGAGTTGAAAGAGAAAAATAAACCAACCTTTTTTCCAGTGTCTAATCAACAATGTTATCCTATAGCCACATTTTTAGAGTTTAAAGGGACACTGTACCCAAAAATTTAATTTGGTGATTCATATTGAGCATGAAAATTCAAGCAAATTTCGAATTTACTCCTATTATCAAATTATCTTCATTCTCTTGGTATCTTTATTTGAAATGCAACAATGTAAGTTTAGATGCCGGCCCATTTTTTGTGAACAACCTGGGTTGTCCTTGCTAATTGGTGGATAAATTCATCCACCAATAAAAAAGTACTGTCCAGAGTACTGAAACCAAAAAAAGCTTAAATGCCTTCTTTTAAAAAAAATGATAGCAAGAGAACGAAGAAAAATTGATAATAGGAGTAAATTAGAAAGTTGCTTAAAATTGCATGCTCTTTCTGAATTACAAATGAACAAATTTGGGTTCAGTGTCCCTTTAAACATTTGTATCCACTCACCTAATGTTTTCATTATATAATGTTTATTAATTTAAATTTTTGTAAGACCTAACAATTTTTTTCTTGTAGATTTTTTCTGGTTTCCTTTTGGTAACCTTTAAAGGAATGTCACGTCTTAGCAAAGTACGTAATTAGCGTGCGAAAATAACCACTGCAATCAGTAATGATCTGAAGTGCCTGATGCAAATGGTTTTGATAGTTAGAGAATGATTAGTACAAATAGACTGGGGTCTAATGGGTTTTTTTTTTTTTTAGGAGAGCAAACTTGCAGATGGCACATGTTTAGCTGTTATTCAAATGTTCGATCTTCCAACATATCAGCGTGTCTAGCAGATACCACACACACACATATTTATTGACCAGATTCAATTCACCTGCTGGCTATTGGTCACAAGTTGATAAACCCTTATGCCCCATTAATACACCCAGATCGCTGAGACAGTGCTGCTAACAATATGGCAAGTGCATTGTGGCCAGTCTGAAAGTGTAGTCCATTTCCAGGTTTTGTATGGATCCTCTAGGGAGAAAACATTTATATAGAGCATTCTTATGATTGCAATTAATGGGATCGCACACAGTAAAGTAATCGCACACAGCAAAGAAAATAGACCCACGTTATGCATTGGGCTTAATTTCTCTTGTTAAGTGTATCCAGTCCATGGATCATCCATTACTTGTGGGATATTCTCCTTCCCAACAGGAAGTTGCAAGAGGATCACCCACAGCAGAGCTGCTATATAGCTCCTCCCCTAACTGCCATATCCAGTCATTCTCTTGCAACTCTCAACAAATATGGACGTAGTAAGAGGAGAGTGGTGTATTATAGTTAGTTTCTTAACTTCAATCAAAAGTTTGTTATTTTTAAATGGTACCGGAGTGTACTGTTTTATCAAAGGCAGCATTAGAAGAAGAATCTGCCTGTGATTTCTATGATCTTAGCAGAAGTAACTAAGATCCATTGCCGTTCTCACATATTCTGAGGAGTGAGGTAACTTCAGAGAGGGAATGGCGTGCAGGTTTTCCTGCAATAAGGTATGTGCAGTAAACATATTTCTAGGGATGGAACTTGCTAGAAAAATGCTGCTGATACCGGATTAATGTAAGTTAAGCCTAAATGCAGTGATTTAATAGCGACTGGTATCAGGCTTATTAACAGAGATACATACTCTTATAAAAGTGTAATATAAAACGTTTGCTGGCATGTTTAATCGTTTTTATATATGCTTTGGTGATAAAACTTATTGGGGCCTAGTTTTTTCCACATGGCTGGCTTTATTTTTGCCTAGAAACAGAGGCTTTCCACTGTTATAGTATAAAAGTTACAGTTGGTGCAGTTAAAATTACAAACTGTGACATTCAGCTTCTCTCAGCAGTCCCCTGCATGCTATAGGACATCTCTGATGGGCTCAAAAGGCTTCAAAAGTAGGAGCTGTGGCAGTTGTTATGACTGTTTAAAAAACATATTTTTCGTTTTGTTAATCTGTTTTTTGTATTAAGGGGTTAATCATCCATTTGCAAGTGGTTGCAATGCTCTGCTAACTTGTTACATACACTGTAAAAACTTCGTTAGTGTAACTGCCTTTTTTCACTGTTATTTCAAATTTTGCCAAAATTTGTTTCTCTTAAAGGCACAGTAACGTTTTTTATATTGCTTGTTAACTTTTTTTAAAGTGTTTTCCAAGCTTGCTAGTCTCATTGCTAGTCTGTACAAACATGTCTGACACAGAGGAAACTACTTGTTCATTATGTTTAAAAACCATGGTGGAGCCTCATAGGAGAATGTGTACTAAATGTATTGATTTCACCTTAAACAGTAAAGATCAGTCTTTATCTATAAAAGAATTGTCACCAGAGGGGTCTGTCGAGGGGGAAGTTATGCCGACTAACTCCCCACGTGTCGGACCCTTCGCCTCCCGCTCGAGGGACGCACGCTAATATGGCGCCAAGTACATCAGGGATGCCCATAGCGATTACTTAGCAGGACATTGCTGCAATCATGAATAATACCCTGTCACAGGTATTAGCCAGATTGCCTGAATTGAGAGGCAAGCGCGATAGCTCTGGGGTTAGACGAGATACAGAGCGCGTAGATGCTGTAAGAGCCATGTCTGATACTGCGTCACAATATGCAGAACCTGAGGACGGAGAGCTTCAGTCTGTGGGTGACGTCTCTGAATCGGGGAGACCTTATTCAGAGATTTCTAATTTTAAATTTAAGCTTGAGAACCTCCGTGTGTTACTTGGGGAGGTATTAGCTGCTCTGAATGACTGTGACACAATTGCAGTGCCAGAGAAATTGTGTAGGCTGGATAAATACTATGCAGTGCCGGTGAGTACTGATGTTTTTCCAATACCTAAAAGGCTTACAGAAATTATTAGTAAGAAGTGGGATAGACCCGGTGTGCCCTTTTCCCCACCTCCTATATTTAGAAAAATGTTTCCAATAGATGCCACTACACAGGACTTATGGCAGACAGTCCCTAAGGTGGAGGGAGCAGTTTCTACTTTAGCAAAGTGTACCACTATCCCGGTTGAGGACAGTTGTGCTTTTTCAGATCCAATGGATAAAAAATTAGAGGGTTACCTTAAGAAAATGTTTATTCAACAAGGTTTTTATTTTACAGCCCCTTGCATGCATTGCGCCTGTCACTGTTGTGGCGGCGTTCTGGTTTGAGGCCCTGGAAGAGGCCATCCATACAGCTCCATTGACTGAAATTATTGACAAGCTTAGAACACTTAAGCTAGCTAACTCATTTGTTTCTGATGCCATTGTTCATTTCACTAAACTAACGGCTAAGAATTCCGGATTCGCCATCCAGGCGCGTAGGGCGCTATGGCTTAAATCCTGGTCAGCTGATGTGACTTCAAAGTCTAAATTACTTAACATTCCTTTCAAGGGGCAGACCTTATTCGGGCCTGGTTTGAAAGAAATTATTGCTGACATTACTGGAGGTAAGGGTCATACACTTCCTCAGGACAGGGCCAAATCAAGGGCCAAACAGTCTAATTTCCGTGCCTTTCGAAATTTCAAGGCAGGTGCAGGATCAGCTCCCTCTACTTCAAAACAAGAGGGAACTTTTCCTCAATCTAAGCAGGCCTGGAAACCTACCCAGTCCTGGAACAAGGGCAAGCAGGCCGAAAGCCTGCTGCTGACTCCAAGACAGCATGAAGGAGCGGCCCCCTATCCGACAACGGATCTAGTAGGGGGCAGACTCTCTCTCTTCGCCCAGGCGTGGGCAAGAGATGTTCAGGATCCCTGGGCGTTTGAGATCATATCTCAGGGATATCTTCTGGACTTCAAAGCTTCTCCCCCACAAGGGAGATTTCACCTTTCAAGATTATCTGCAAACCAGATAAAGAAAGAGGCATTCCTAAGCTGCGTGCAAGACCTCCTTGTAATGGGAGTGATCCATCCAGTTCCGCGGACGGAACAAGGACAGGGGTTTTATTCAAATCTGTTTGTGGTTCCCAAAAAAGAGGGAACCTTCAGACCAATTTTGGATCTAAAGATCCTAAACAAATTCCTCAGAGTTCCATCATTCAAGATGGAAACTATTCGAACCATTTTACCCATGATCCAAGAGGGTCAGTACATGACCACAGTGGACTTCAAGGATGCCTACCTTCACATTCCGATCCACAAGAATCATCATCGGTTCCTGAGGTTTGCCTTTCTAGACAGGCATTACCAGTTTGTAGCTCTTCCATTCGGGTTGGCTACAGCCCCAAGAATTTTTACAAAGGTTCTGGGCTCACTTCTGGCGGTTCTAAGACCGCGAGGCATAGCGGTGGTTCCTTACCTAGACGACATCCTGATACAGACGTCAAGCTTTCAAATTGCCAAGTCTCATACAGAGATAGTTCTGGCATTTCTGAGGTCGCATGGGTGGAAAGTGAACGAAGAAAAGAGTTCTCTATCTCCTCTCACAAGGGTTTCCTTCCTAGGGACTCTGATAGATTCTATAGAAATGAAAATTTACCTGACGGAGTCCAGGTTATCAAAACTTCTAAATGCTTGCCATGTTCTTCACTCCATTCCGCACCCCACGGTGGCTTAATGGTAGCGGCGATGGACATAGTGCCATTTGCGCGCCTGCATCTCAGACCGCTGCAATTATGCATGCTCAGTCAGTGGAATGGGGATTACACAGATTTGTCCCCTCTACTAAATCTGGATCAGGAAACCAGAGATTCTCTTCTCTGGTGATTATCTCGGGTCCATCTGTCCAAAGGTATGACCTTTCGCAGGCCAGATTGGACCATTGTAACAACAGACGCCAGCCTTCTAGGTTGGGGTGCAGTCTGGAACTCCCTGAAGGCTCAGGGTTCATGGACTCAGGAGGAGAAACTCCTCCCAATAAATATTCTGGAGTTAAGAGCAATATTCAATGCTCTTCTAGCTTGGCCTCAGTTAGCAACACTGAGGTTCATCAGATTTCAGTCGGACAACATCACGACTGTGGCTTACATCATCCATCAAGGGGGGACCAGGAGTTCCCTAGCGATGTCAGAAGTCTCCAAGATAATTCGCTGGGCAGAGACTCACTCTTGCCACCTATCAGCGATCCATATCCCAGGGGTAGAGAACTGGGAGGCGGATTTTCTAAGTCGTCAGACTTTTCATCCGGGGGAGTGGGAACTCCATCCGGAGGTGTTTGCTCAATTGGTTCTCCGTTGGGGCAAACCAGAACTGGATCTCATGGCGTCTCGCCAGAATGCCAAGCTTCCTTGTTACGGATCCAGGTCCAGGGACCCAGAAGCGGCACTGATAGATGCTCTAGCAGCGCCTTGGTTCTTCAACCTGGCCTATGTGTTTCCACCGTTTCCTCTGCTCCCTCGTCTGATTGCCAAAATCAAATAGGAGAGAGCATCGGTGATATTGATAGCGCCTGCGTGGCCACGCAGGACCTGGTATGCAGACCTAGTGGACATGTCATCCTTTCCACCATGGACTCTGCCTCTGAGACAAGACCTTCTAATACAAGGTCCTTTCAATCATCCGAATCTACTTTCTCTGAGACTGACTGCATGGAGATTGAACGCTTGATCCTATCAAAGCGTGGCTTCTCCGAGTCAGTAATTGATACCTTAATACAGGCACGAAAGCCTGTCACCAGCAAAATTTACCACAAGATTTGGCGTAAATATCTTCATTGGTGTGAATCCAAGAATTACTCATGGAGTAGGGTTAGGATTCCTAGGATATTGTCCTTCCTCCAAGAGGGTTTGGACAAAGGACTATCAGCTAGTTCTTTAAAGGGACAGATTTCTGCTCTGTCTATTCTTTTACACAAGCGTCTGGCAGAAGTTCCAGACGTTCAGGCATTTTGTCAGGCTTTAGTTAGAATTAAGCCTGTGTTTAAACCTGTTGCTCCCCCATGGAGCTTAAACTTGGTTCTTAAAGTTCTTCAAGGGGTTCCGTTTGAACCCCTTCATTCTATTGATATCAAACTTCTATCATGGAAAGTTCTTTTTCTGATGGCTATTTCCTCGGCTCGAAGAGTCTCGGAGATATCTGCCTTACATTGTGATTCTCCTTATCTGATCTTTCATTCAGATAAAGTAGTTCTGCGTACAAAACCTGGGTTTTTACCTAAGGTGGTTTCAATCAAGAGATTGTTGTTCCATCATTATGCCCTAATCCTTCTTCAAAGAAGGAACGTCTTTTGCATAATCTAGACGTAGTCCGTGCATTGAAGTTTTACTTGCAGGCTACTAAAGATTTTCGCCAAACATCTCACCTGTTTGTTATTTACTCTGGACAGAGGAGAGGTCAAAAGGCCTCGGCAACCTCTCTTTCTTTTTGGCTTCGGAGTATAATCCGTTTAGCATATGAGACTGCTGGACAGCAGCCCCCTGAAAGAATTACAGCTCATTCTACTAGAGCTGTGGCTTCCACCTGGGCCTTTAAAAATGAGGCCTCTGTTGAACAGATTTGCAAGGCTGCGACTTGGTCTTCGCTTCATACCTTTTCAAAATTTTACAAATTTGATACTTTTGCTTCTTCGGAGGCTGTTTTTGGGAGAAAGGTTCTACAGGCAGTGGTTCCTTCCGTTTAAGTTCCTGCCTTGTCCCTCCCATCATTCGTGTACTTAAGCTTTGGTATTGGTATCCCACAAGTAATGGATGATCCGTGGACTGGATACACTTAACAAGAGAAAACATAATTTATGCTTACCTGATAAATTTATTTCTCTTGTAGTGTATCCAGTCCACGGCCCGCCCTGTCCTTTTAAGGCAGGTCTAAATTTTAATTAAACTTCAGTCACCACTGAACCCTATGGTTTCTCCTTTCTCGGCTTGTTTCGGTCGAATGACTGGATATGGCAGTTAGGGGAGGAGCTATATAGCAGCTCTGCTGTGGGTGATCCTCTTGCAACTTCCTGTTGGGAAGGAGAATATCCCACAAGTAATGGATGATCCGTGGACTGGATACACTACAAGAGAAATAAATTTATCAGGTAAGCATAAATTATGTTTTTTTCTCTCTTTGCCAACACCTTTAATTAAATTAATTAATTAATTAATTAAAGGGACACTGAACCCAAATTTTTTCTTTCGTGATTCAGATAGAGCACGCAATTTTAAGCAACTTTCTAATTTACTCCTTTTATCAATGTTTCTTCGTTCTCTTGCTATCTTTATATGAAAAAGAAGGCATCTAAGCTTTTTTCTTAGTTCAGAACTCTGGACAACAGTTTTTGATTGGTGGATGAATTTATCCACCAATCAGCAAAGGACAACCTAGGTTGTTCACCAAAAATGGGCCGGCATCTAAACTTACATTCTTGCATTTCAAATAAAGATAACAAGAGAATAAAGAACATTTGATAATAGGAGTAAATTAGAAAGTTGCTTAAAATTTCATGCTCTATCTGAATCACAAAAGAAAAAGTTTGGGTTCAGTGTCCCTTTAATTAAATCTAAAAGAGGGCATTTCAAACATATATATTGTAATATATACTGTGTATGTATGTGTGTATATATATATATATATATATATATATATATATATATATATATATACAGTATATATATATATATATATATATATATATATATATATATATATTATTATTATTTTTTTTATTTTTAATTAAATTTTTATAAATAACTCATATTCCTGTCCTTCCCTAACGGTAAAGCAGCTGCAGTTGTCCTTTTCAGTCATTTTTTTTTTTAGTCAAATATTTTTTGGGTATGTTGAATTGCGGCTTTTTAAAATCATGACAGAATTTTTATTTATTTATTTTAAATATATCTTTTCTTTTTTTTATAAACATTGTTTTCATTTTATTAAATTAAAGTTTGTACAGGGTACATTAAAGAGAGGAGGAGAACTTTTAAAACCAATATCATTACTTCTTTACACTTTCGCTAATTCTGTTGTGAAAGTATATTATAGCACACATTGCACCAATAAGATAATGGGCTAGATTATGAGTGGCGCACTAACTGTAGCGCACAAGCAATATGGGCCATTGTTTGGCTTATTGTGCGCAACGGAAATTGTTTGCATATTACGAGTTTAAAGTAAACAATAAATGTTTAGGTAAGTTAGGGAGAGATACTAATTACATAATCCTGAGGACTCCAAAAAGGTCCAGTGGATTCAACATACCCTCTAAAGGGAAACGTGTGCAGACCCTTAAAAATTAATATTCTAAACCTTAGTTATCAGAAAGAAAACGTGGACACCAAATAAGTAACTACTTACAAGAGTATCGTTATAGCAAATATAATCAAAGTCACCAATGAAGGCCGAAACGATCCTTGTTCAGAGAGGAATTGCCTGGTATTTCGGTGCTGGACTGACCGTAATAGGCGGGATCAGACTGATACACTACAGGAAAGTTCTACTCTGTGAAAAGCATTACTGGGCTAAAAAGCTGCACCCAGGTGGTAAATCGCTTTGTTGCCCTTCTCTGAACTTTTTCTAGTTCTGCAATATCTTTTTTTGCGATCGGTCCCCAGAACTGCACTCCATACTGGGGAATTGTTAGCATTTTTTGCTATCACACCATTTTACCTATCAAAACTATAAACAAAAAAATTTAAGTTGACAACCCAAGGTATTGATTTAGGCTTATTTTGGTATTTTTCCTACTACCATTTCTCAGCCAAATGCAATCATATAAAAAAATTACTTTTTCACAAACTTTGTGTTTCTCACTGAAATTATTTACATACTACGTGTGCAATTCTGACACAAATGGATGTAAAGCTTATCTGAGAGCATCTCATTTCTCCCTTTCCCTTCAAAAATTTGCAGAGTAGGGTCCCTCCGCCACTTGTCTACTCTCCAGTCTTCCCTCCCACACCTCCCGCCGGCACCAATGGAGATTGTTACAGAGAGGAACACAGACGGTGTCACTGTCTGTAACGATCTGGCAATCTTTCTTCATATGGTAACGGACCACCGCTTAAGCTCCTTTACCATATGAAGGCAGATGTTGGAAGCACAGAAACAGCTCTTGGTTGTCACTTGGCAACCAAGACTACTTGGGCTTCCAGCATTTTGGACCTAGTTCTGCATTATTATTATTATCAAAAATATCAAAAATTACAAAATAATACAAAGAAAATAAAGATGGAAATGTGTTTATATGTAATATAACAATACCTTCAAAAGTATTAACCATAAGAACAGTAGGAAAAATTAATATTTAATAATATCAATTAAAAGAACATTATATGTGAAGCCATGATTGCTCATTAAAAAATGAATGATCTCATTTTTGTATCTTTTTTACTTATTTTTTAATATTTTTATTATTTTTCTCTTTAAACTACAGGTACAAATCCTCAAATCTGGAATTCCAAAATCTATAATTTATTCTGAAATGCAAACTTTATAATTCATATTTTTTAAAAATTAATAAAATTATCAACTATTTTTATTTTCCCCCCGCCTGTAAGTCACAATCTTAAAATAAAGGGAGAGGGAGGGATGGGGACTCACAGGAAAAACGATTGGGGGAGGTGCGGGGACCATTACACTACAGAAAATAGGCAAAACATTTTTTTTAAAAAGTGTACTGGCAGACAGCTGCCAGTACCTAAGATGGCAGGCACTCGTTAGAGCAGGGAGGTTTAGGGAGCTGTTTGGGAGGGATCATAGAGGTTGGAGGGTATGGGGGTATCCTACCCTGCAGGAAAAATAAAATATAAATAAAAACCTTAAATTTTTATATTGGCAGACTGTCTACCAGTACTTAAGCGACCAGTAAACAGAGTAGATTTGCATAATCAACAAATGCATGATAAAAAGACTATGTGATAGCACTTAGTCTAAACTTCAAATGAGTAGTAAAAAATATTCTGACAAATTTCAAAGTTATGTCTATTTCCACTCCCCCTGTATCACGTGACAGCCATCTGCCAATCACAAATGCATATATGTATATTTTTTGAATTCTTGCACATGCTCAGTAGGAGCTGGTGACTCAAAAAGTGTAAATATAAAAAGACTGCACATTTTGTTAATGGAAGTTAATTGGAAAGCTTGCCAAAAAGTTAAAGCGAAACAAGGCGGTTTTAGCTTTCTTTTCACTTGCCAGTGTGTTTAAAAATTTGAAAACATGTTTGAACTAACATATATTAGGGGTGCAATAGTGCTACGTTTAGTTTAACACTAGCAGAGCACAGTATTCAATTAGTATTCAATAAATACTGTACCTGTAAAATAGTGACAATTATTGTAGTACAATATGCCAGACTACAACACTGAGAAACAGATTGCACTGTAATGCTGTAAACAGAGTGAACTAAGAATAACAAAATGGCGACAGTCACTTTTCTCGCAATCTCATGATGATTACAGCACTGTTTCAAAATCCTTGGATGTTGAACTTCAGCTCCACAAAGCGCTGTTTTAGCGAAGCGATGTAAAGTGAAGCACTGTAAAGTGAGGTATACCTGTACCCTTCATTTTTTGGTTGTAAGGGATTATCCACAGAACACAATGTTGCTCTTTCCTTTCATTTTGCAGTCAGTCTCAATCTTGCTTGACAACCACTGGTAATGGCTGGGATTCCCAAAGATGTCCCAAGACCCTGGTTGAAAATCATAGATTTAAAGTGATGATAAACTCACGCCTTTATAAAAACAGATCCAGAATGTTAGTGATATTTTAGATGTAGTTTAATTAATCAATTGTAATGAAGATGAACTGTAACTTACTTTTTAATATAGATATCAAATTCCCCGCGCTCCACCACCTACTTCAAAAGTACATTTTTCTTTGAGTTAAAGGTTTGAACTGTTCTCCAATCAGCGCTCTCCCCTTTGGGCACCTTTTTTTGTAACTAGAGCACTGATTGGCGAACAGTACAAACCGTTATCTCACATATCTATAATAAAAAGTAAGTTACAGCGCATCTTCATTACAACTGATGAATTCAACTCCATCTAAAATATCACTAAGATTCCAGATCTGTTTTTATAAAGGGGAGAGTTTATCATCACTTTAAGTGTTAAAAAACAACATAAAGTTGGGAGCATTGAGAGGATATACAGTATTTATCATTTTTGTGTATTTTTCTTTATACTTTTAGTTTGCTAAGGGGAATTATTTTGTTTGATTGTTTTTCTTTTCTAGAAGACACACATCATAAACAGGAAGCTGGGATATGTGAGCAGCCAGCCATAAAGTGTGAGCTACAACAAAGAGATTCATCGGAGAGGCTCCTCTATACAAAATCTCCGTCTGCTGTGCGCTCCAGCTCCCCTGTTTTCCCACTGTCCCCTCAGTCTACTGCAAGGTATGTCAATAAACCCAGAGAGAGATGTGGATGCTTACACTGTATAATCATAAACAAAGTGCCCATAACTTATTTAACCCTTTTGCTGCTAAGCCTTTTTTCACCCTAGTGCTGAACCAATTTGAGCTTTTTTGGCTACCTACATTTAAACCCTATTGTATGTCAAATTACAGTGAGTGACCCACACAAATTATATATATTTATTTTTTTCGAGCAGATTCACAATATACCATTATTATATTTATAATTCATGGCATGTGAGATAGCTGCATCAAAAGCTATAAAAAAAGTATAATGTTTGCATAGATTTAAGTAAATAATATTGAAAATGGCCTAGTGACCACTGCTGTTACTGTGATCACCTTACTAAATTGTCATTAAGGGTAGCCACATGTGAAATAGGGAACCATACAGGCTTTTGTGGGTTATAATATAGATTAGAGAGTCCCCATTGTGCAGTACAGAAATAAAATCACTTTTTTGTTGTTGTTGCAAGGCGTTCACTGTTACCAGAGTGATCACTTGACTATACAGACAAAATTCATAGATTTATTTTCAGAAATGGACATATCTACTAGAAAATAAACTATATTAGAGGTCTCCAGAAATACCAGATTTTTTTATTGTGTATATGATGTAAAATCCTCAAGCAAACCCCAAGGGTTTTATTTTACTTTTTTTAAAAAGATCTGCTTGAAATATTTGTTCCAAGATCTCCATCATTTGAAATAGCAGACATTCTCTTTCAGAAGAGGGGTCTTGGAGGCTTGTAGCTGCTAAGACCTCCTCCACAACCAGCACCCTTGCAGCTATGTTCACGTCACTGGCACTCCCATGAAGCCTGAGAGTGCCGCCCACTAGGCCACCAACAATCCACAGCCTGTCGTGCAGGGGATCGCCGAAAACAAAGGTTTAACGGCAATCCCCCTACGTGACGAAAAGGGCTCGTCATGCGCCTGCAGGCTGTGATGTGCTTGATGAATATAGCTCCTAATGTAACAAAGGGGTTAATCTATGTGTAAAGTCATTATGTAAGTGCAAGATTTATTTAGAAAAAAACCCTGAACCACTTACAAATGAAACCCTTCCAAAGCTCTTTAGACTGCTGCCAAGGTCACTTGTTTTTTTGTTAAAAAAGTTTCACTGGATGTTATTCTGAACCATAGGAAGCACACTCCATGCTTTACTCTGACACAGAGACGGGATTAAAAAGCGCATGCGCAGCAGGTTTGACAGCACAATCTAGGAATGTGCTTGATGTGAAGGGAAGGGTGCGGGCTGCAGCCTTCTTAGCTGTACTGCCTAAAACTGAACTTCTTCAGACATGGAGACAGCTAGAGAAGTGTTCTCTGGGGACTGTTTGAGATGTATTTTTGTATAGTTCGCTTTAAGCTAATTAATAATCTTACAATTAAAACAGTTATGTACACTCTTTGGATCTAAAGTGCAATATACGTAACGTTTACTGTAATCATATTTTTCCAAGTTCAGGATATGAGGAAATTATTAAGATATCCTCAGTAATAGCCATTTAAGGGTTAATATTCAAAATATAATTTAGAATATATTTATACTCACTGGCTTTCTATTATGTCCAAAGGTCTGAGCAAATATTCAGATACTAAATTAGGAGTACTGGTGGAATAAGCACTGGTGTGTGACGTCTTTAGATTTAATTCCCTCATCCCACAGCTCCAAATAATAGGTTATTTTAAACTACAACATAAAATGATGAGGAGTTAGGTTAAAGGGCAGCTATAGGAAAATGCAATTTTGCACAAACTTATTAAATTAAAGATCAGAGCTGTGCTTGGAGAAGTCAGAGATGTGTCCGATCTTTCTCTGTAGATCAGTTGTATTTTCTGCCAGTCATCTAATCATCTCACGTCACTCTGTATCTATTGTTTTTCAGGCTTATCTGAAACACAAAACCTTGGGTTTGGCCTGTCCCTAGCATTTGTCTTGTCTCATGGGGAGGTCATTGCTATAATTCTTTTGGAATTCTAGGATATTTATCATATAGAGATGGGAATTTCAGATGAAAACAGGAAGGATCTATGATTATCTATGGTACTAGGTCACTAAATGACAATAAAAATGGTTTTATGAAAAATACCTAAAGGGACAGTCTAGTGATTCATGATTCAAATAGGGCATGTCATTTTAAACAAATTTCCAATTTACTTTTATCATCAATTTTTCTTTGTTCTCTTAGTTGAAAACTACACTTAGATATACTTATATTCTAATTTATTAGCCCTTGAAGGCCACCTCTTATCTGAATGCATTTTGACAGTTTTCCACAACTAGAGGATGTTAGTTCATGTGTGACATATAGATAATATTGTGCTCACGCCTGTGGAGTTTCCTAGGAGTCAGCACTGATTGGCTGAAATGCAAAGTCTGTAAAAAGAATTGAAATAATGGGGCAGTCTGCAGAGGCTCAGATACAAGGTAATCACAGAGGTAAAAAGTGTATTAATATAACAGTGTTGGTTATGCAAAACTGGGGAATGTGTAATAAAGGGATTATCTAACTTTTTAAAGGATAGAAATTCTGGTGTAGACTGTCCCTTTAATACGAGAGGGAAATTAATGCACACGTTTGTCTGTATTTAGGTGACAGCACTTTTCATTAGTTTAATTAGATATCTTCTTAAAATATTTAATACCAGATTTGCAGTTTAATGCACAGGCGTGCTTTTGTACATGCGCACAATATTGGTTGTACCTTTTGTTCACCCATTGCGGTCTTCTGAGACTTACATTATTTTTGAAGTGTAAAGAACAGAAGCCTTTCTTTTTTTTCTCACTTTATTTCAACTCAATTGCTGCCATATATTGTATGTTTCAGCACCAGTGTTTTCAGATCTATAAATAACAACATACAAAAAGGCACAGGCCTTCACTATGTGTGTGTTTGCACACCACTTGACCTTTAAGGCTCTAGTAACCTGTCCTGCATACTATCATTTCTGCTTATGTAATATTATTATTTTACTCATTTAAATCACATACTTATAGTTATGAGTGCTTTAACCATTGTTCATTAAAGTGACAAACACACATTTCTCTTGTTAAGTGTATTCAGTCCACGGGTCATCCATTACTTATGGGATATATTCTCCTTCCCAACAGGAAGTTGCAAGAGGATCACCCAAGCAGAGCTGCTATATAGTTCCTCCCCTCACATGTCATATCCAGTCATTCTCTTGCAACCCTCAACAAAGAAGGAGGTCGCGAGAGGAGCTGGAGTTTTTACTTAACTATTCTTCAATCAAAAGTTTGTTATTTTAAATGGCACCGGAGTGTGCTGTTTTTCTATCTCAGGCAGTATTTGGAAGAAGAAACTGCCTGCGTTTTTTATCTATGATCTTAGCAGGCGTAACTAAGATCCACTGGCTGTTCTCGACATTCTGAGGAGTGGGGTAACTTCAGAAACTGGGAATAGCATGCGGGGTCCTCCGCAAATGAGGTATGTGCAGTACTTTATTTTCTGGGAATGGAATTGACTAAGAAAATACTGCTGTTACCGTATGATGTAAGTACAGCCTTAAATGCAGTAGTAGCAACTGGTATCAGGCTGATAAATGTATGCTCAGTCGAGTTATATTCTAGGGACTAGAATTTGACTGAGAAAATACTGTTAACACTGAAATAATACTTAAGCCTTCTCTGCAGTGGTAGTGACTGGTAGCAGGCTTAGTGATAGCTTTGCATGACATTGAAAAATGTTGTTTTTTAATAAAACGTTTACTGGCATGTTATTCGTTTTTTGTGAGGTACTTTGGTGATAAATCGCTTTGGGCATGATTTTTTCCACATGGCTAACATATTTTTATGCATGGAAACCGTTATATCAGGGCTCCCACTGTTGTGATTGGAGTGGGAGGGCCCTTGTTTTAGCGCCTTGTTGCGCAGTTAAAATTATTGCACAGTCTTTCTGCTTCTTCCTCCTTGATCCAGGACGTCTCTAGAGAGCTCAGGGGTCTGCAAATTTCATTTGTGAGGGAGGTAATCAGTCACAGCAGATCTGTGACAGTGTGCTGACTGTGATTAAAAGCGTTAAATCTTAATTGATATCTGTTTTATCCGTTTTGGGTATCGAGGGGTTAATCATCCGTTTGCTAATGGGTGCAATCCTCTGCTAATAATACACTTCTTGTTAAGAATTGTTTAATTATATCTGTATTTTTGAAGCGCTGCAGCGTTTTTTTATATTGCTTGTAAAACTTATTGAAAGTGATTTCCAAGCTTGTTGGTTTCATTGCTAAGTCTGTTTTAAACATGTCTGATTCAGAGGAAACTGTTTGTTCATCATGTTCAAAAGCCAATGTGGAGCCCAATAGAACGATGTGTACCAATTGTATTGATATTGCTTTGAATAAAAGTCAATCTGTACCGATAAAGAAGCTATCACCAGACAACGAGGGGGAAGTTATGCCGCCTAACTCTCCTCACGTGTCAGTACCTGCGTCTCCCGCTCGGGAGATGCGTAGGATTGAGACACCTAGTACATCTAGGCCCTTACAAATCACTTTACATGATATGGCTAATGTTATGAAAGAAGTATTATATAATATGCCCGAATTAAGGGGCAAACGCGATAGCTCTGGGTTAAGGACAGAGCGCGCTGATGACACGAGAGCCATGTCTGATACTGCGTCACAATTTGCAGAACATGAGGACGGTGAGCTTCATTCTGTCGGTGACGGTTCTGATCCGGGGAGACCGGATTCAGAAATTTCAAATTTTAAATTTAAGCTTGAGAACCTCCGTGTGTTACTAGGGGAGGTATTAGCGGCTCTGAATGATTGCGACACGGTGGCAATTCCAGAGAAATTGTGTAGGTTGGATAGATACTATGCGGTACCGGTGTGTACTGACGTTTTTCCTATACCAAAAAGACTTACAGAAATTATAAGTAAGGAGTGGGATAGACCCGGTGTGCCTTTTTCCCCTCCCCCGATATTTAGAAAAATGTTCCCTATAGACGCCACCACACGAGACTTATGGCAGACGGTCCCTAAGGTGGAGGGAGCAGTTTCTACATTAGCCAAGCGTACCACTATCCCGGTGGAGGATAGCTGTGCTTTCTCAGATCCAATGGATAAAAAATTAGAGGGTTATCTTAAGAAAATGTTTGTTCAACAGGGTTTTATATTACAGCCTCTTGCATGCATTGCGCCTGTCACGGCTGCAGCGGCATTCTGGTTTGAGTTTCTGGAAGAGGCGATTCGCACAGAGCCGTTGGATGAGGCCTTGAGCAAAGTTAGAACCCTTAAGCAAGCTAATGCGTTTGTTTCAGATGCCGTAGTACATCTAACCAAACTTACGGCTAAAAATTCCGGATTCGCCATACAGGCGCGCAGAGCGCTCTGGCTTAAATCCTGGTCAGCGGATGTAACTTCCAAGTCTAAACTACTTAACATTCCTTTCAAAGGGCAGACCTTATTCGGGCCCGGCTTGAAGGAAATTATTGCTGACATTACGGGAGGTAAGGGCCACGCCCTTCCTCAGGACAGGGCCAAACCAAAGGCCAAACAGTCTAATTTTTGTGCCTTTCGTAACTTCAAGGCAGGAGCAGCATCGACTTCCTCTGCTCTAAAACAGGAAGGAACTACTGCTCGTTACAGACAAGGTTGGAAAGGCAACCAGTCATGGAACAAGGGCAAGCAGGCCAGAAAGCCTACTCCCGCCCCTAAGACAGCATGAAGTCAGGGCCCCCTATCCAGAGACGGATTTAGTGGGGGGCAGACTTTCTCTCTTTGCCCAGGCTTGCAGGATCCCTGGACGTTAAAGATTATATCTCAGGGATACCTTCTGGATTTCAAATCCTCTCCTCCACAAGGGAGGTTCCATCTTTCGAGGTTATCGACAAACCTAGTAAAGAAAGAGGCATTTCTACAATGTGTACAAGACCTCTTAATCATGGGGGTGATCCACTCAGTTCCGCAATCGGAACAGGGACAAGGATTTTACTCAAATCTATTTGTGGTTCCCAAAAAAGAGGGAACCTTCAGACCAATCTTGGACTTAAAGATCTTAAACAAATTCCTAAGGGTACCGTCGTTCAAGATGAAAACCATTCGAACCATCCTACCCATGATCCAAGAGGGTCAATATATGACCACGGTGGACTTAAAGAATGCTTACCTTCATATACCGATTCACAAAGATCATTATCGGTACCTGAGGTTTGTGGCTCTTCCCTTCGGGTTAGCCACGGCCCCGAGAATTTTTACGAAGGTTCTGGGCTCACTTCTGGCGGTACTAAGACCACGAGGCATAGCGGTGGCTCCGTACCTAGACGACATTCTGATAAAAGCGTCAAGTTTTCGGAATGCAAAGTCTCATACAGAGATAGTTCTAGCATTTCTGAGGTCGCATGGGTGGAAAGTGAACGTGGAAAAGAGTTCTCTGTTACCACTCACACGGGTTCCTTTTCTAGGGACTCTTATAGATTCTGTAGAGATGAAGATTTACCTGACGGAGTCCAGGTTATCAAAGATTCTCAATGCTTGCCGTGTCCTTCATTCCATTCCAAGCCCATCAGTAGCTCAGTGCATGGAGGTAATCGGCTTAATGGTCGCGGCAATGGACATAGTGCCATTTGCGCGCCTGCATCTCAGACCACTGCAATTATGCATGCTCAGTCAATGGAACGGGGATTACTCAGATCTGTCCCCTTTGCTAAATCTGGACCAGTAGACCAGAGATTCGCTTCTCTGGTGGTTGTCACCGGTTCATCTGTCCAAAGGAATGACCTTTCGCAGGCCAGATTGGACGATTGTAACAACGGATGCCAGCCTTCTAGGCTGGGGAGCAGTCTGGAATTCCCTGAAGGCTCAGGGATCGTGGACTCAGGAGGAGAAACTCCTCCCAATAAACATTCTAGAAATAAGAGCAATATTCAATGCTCTTCTAGCTTGGCCTCAGTTAGCAAAGCTGAGGTTCATCAGATTTCAGTCGGACAATATCACGACTGTGGCTTACATCAATCATCAAGGGGGAACCAGGAGTTCCCTAGCGATGTTGGAAGTCTCGAAGATAATTCGCTTGGCAGAGTCTCACTCTTGCCACCTGTCAGCGATTCACATCCCAGGCGTAGAGAACTGGGAGGCGGATTTCCTAAGTCGCCAGACTTTTCATCCGGGAGAGTGGGAAATTCACCCGGAGGTATTTGCTCAACTGATTCGTCGTTGGGGCAAACCGGATCTGGATCTCATGGCATCTCGCCAGAACGTGAAGCTTCCTTGTTACGGATCCAGGTCCAGGGACCCGGGAGCGGTGCTGGTAGATGCATTAGCAGCCCCTTGGGTTTTCAACATAGCTTATGTGTTTCCACCATTTCCGTTGCTACCTCGGCTGATTGCCAGGATCAAACAGGAGAGGGCATCGGTAATTCTGATAGCGCCTGCGTGGCCACGCAGGACCTGGTATGCAGACCTAGTGGACATGTCGTCCTGTCCACCATGGACTCTTCCTCTGAGGCAGGACCTTCTAATACAGGGTCCTTTCAACCATCCAAACCTAATTTCTCTGAGGCTGACTGCCTGGAAATTGAACGCTTGATTCTATCAAAGCGTGGGTTTTCGGATTCGGTTATTGATACATTAATACAGGCTCGGAAACCTGTGACAAGAAAAATTTACCATAAGATATGGCGTAAATACTTATATTGGTGCGAATCCAAGAGTTACTCGTGGAGTAAGGTTAGGATTCCTAGGATATTAGCTTTTCTACAAGAGGGTTTAGAAAAGGGTTTATCCGCTAGTTTGCTAAAGGGACAGATTTCAGCTCTGTCTATTCTTTTACACAAACGTCTGGCAGAGCATCCAGACGTCCAGGCCTTTTGTCAGGCTTTGGCTAGAATTAAGCCTGTGTTTAAAGCTGTTGCTCTTCCGTGGAGCTTAAACTTGGTTCTTAAAGTTCTTCAGGGTGTTCCGTTTGAACCCCTTCATTCCATTGATATTAAGCTTTTATCTTGGAAAGTTTTGTTTTTGATGGCTATTTCCTCGGCTCGAAGAGTCTCTGAGTTATCTGCCTTACATTGTGATTCTCCTTATCTGATCTTTCATTCAGACAAGGTAGTTCTGCGTACTAAACCTGGGTTTTTACCTAAGGTTGTTTCTAACAGGAATATCAATCAAGAGATTGTTGTTCCATCATTATGTCCTAACCCTTCTTCAAAGAAGGAACGTCTTTTGCATAATCTAGACGTGGTCCGTGCTCTGAAGTTCTACTTACAGGCAACTAAAGATTTTAGACAAACTTCTTCTCTGTTTGTCGTTTACTCTGGACAGAGGAGAGGTCAAAAGGCTTCGGCTACCTCTCTCTCTTTTTGGCTTTGTAGCATAATACGTTTAGCCTATGAGACTGCTGGACAGCAGCCTCCTGAAAGAATTACAGCTCATTCCACTAGAGCTGTGGCTTCCACCTGGGCCTTTAAGAATGAGGCCTCTGTTGAACAGATTTGCAAGGCTGCAACTTGGTCTTCACTTCATACTTTTTCCAAATTTTCCAAATTTGACACTTTCGCTTCTTCAGAGGCTGGTTTTGGGAGAAAGGTTCTACAGGCAGTGGTTCCTTCTGTTTAATGTTCCTGCCTTGTCCCTCCCATCATCCGTGTACTTAGCTTTGGTATTGGTATCCCATAAGTAATGGATGACCCGTGGACTGAACACACTTAACAAGAGAAAACATAATTTATGCTTGCCTGATACATTTATTTCTCTTTTAGTGTGTTCAGTCCACGGCCCGACCTGTCTTTTTCAGGCAGGTTCTAAATTTTAAAATTATAACTCCAGTCACCACTGCACCTTATAGTTTCTCCTTTCTCGTCTTGTTTCGGTCGAATGACTGGATATGACATGTGAGGGGAGGAGCTATATAGCAGCTCTGCTTGGGTGATCCTCTTGCAACTTCCTGTTGGGAAGGAGAATATATCCCATAAGTAATGGATGACCCGTGGACTGAACACACTACAAGAGAAATAAATTTATCAGGTAAGCATAAATTATGTTTTATTCATGTGTAGAAAAAACAACTGTGCAATACACTCTCGTTATTTCTTTTGCACTCTTTTCCTGTATTTTAAAAGTGAAAATTTTGGGTTTTACCGTTCTATGAATTGGAAGTGCACACTGTAGAATTCACAAGCCTAACCCTGATATTTTGTTTTACCTTTGTTTTTAAGGGACATAATACCCATATGATAAATCACTTAAGTGATGCAGCATAACTGTAAAATGTGATATTAAAATATCACCTGTACATCTCTATGTAAAAAAGGACGATATTTTACCTCAACATGTTCAACTCACAATAGTAATTTCTCTGTGAATACTTAGTGGGCGATTTATCAAAGTAATCCGCCCGCAATTGCGCCGAAAACTATGCATACAACCATATCTCCATATTTATGTAAGTAAACTGCGCCTATAATTGCGCAAATCTGAAAGAAACTTTATTGCACTCCACTTGCATTCGCCTAGGCACACCGGCACGCTCCCAAGTGCACCAATATACATTAGTATATTTTAATTTCACAGCCCGACCTACAAATACACCCAGTTTCTTATTTATCATTGCTTTGTGCCGATAGGGAACTGAAATTTCTCCTTAAATTGCGTGTTCTATATTTCGCCATACAGACATAGAAGTAACAGCATTATCATACATTCTTTTACAGCTTGTGATGCAGTACTTTCTTCTTTTAACTGTTTTATCCAAGGTTCAGCGCCAAGAAGAGACTGATATTGACATAAATTTGCGCTTCCACAGTTGCATAGGGGTACCAAGAGTTTTCTTGCCTGTTGTGGTCGGTCTAAGCCTTGACTGACAATGATATATATATATTTTGATTTGTGTGATCTTAAATTACCAACAATAAAGAACATATGGAAAAAAACAGCACAGAAACATTATTAAATATGTCAAAAATAGAAAATATAACATTAACAAATTATTAAATTATGTACTGTACCTAACTGCACAAAATTTAAAAGATATGACATAGAAATATGCGAAAAATACCTAAACACGCATCTTTAATAATCAAGACATAGCGGCGGCAATATTTATAGGAATGTATTATGATAAATAGGGAGTAAATGCTTTTTCGGACAGGCGAAATTTATCATTATTACGCCCCATCTCGCCTTTTACTAAACGCGCAAAGTTACATCTATTTTTTTTTTATAAATTCAGACACATGTCTGCTTCTCTGGAGGTGAGCTGGGGCGCAGTTACAGGCGAAGCACATAGACAGTTCGCCTAGCCTTTGATAAATCGCCCCCTAATTCTTCATATACTGTCAGCTGCATGTTATCTCATGATATTTCACTGAAATCTTGTGAGATTTAATAGTAAACTTCTATAAACTGAGGAGTGAAATAACATGACTTTGGTGCACATGCCAGATGCACGTTCTCTAGCAAGTCCCGAGACTAGCATCTTGATTTGCTGCTTAAAGTCCCTTTACAATGGGATGTGGCTACTAAAGAAATGTTAAGGTAAAAACATTTTTCAATAGAGATGTTCAGGTGATATTTTCTACTCAGATCTTTATAGCTATATTGCATCACTTTCAAGTTCTTTAAAATGTAGCTTTAAAGATAATTCTGAAGTAATTGTTGTATACATTAATATCTTGTTTTTACACAGCTGTTTTTTTTAAACATTTCATACCTTCCTGTCTCTCTGTCACTCCAATAATATAACTATGTAGGACCTAGCATTGGTTCATGCTTAAATAGACACGAAACCCATTATTTTTCTTTTAAGATTCCTGTAGTTTTAAACCATTTTAATTTACCTCTATTATCAAATTGTCTTTGTTCTATTGGTATAATTTGTTGAAAAGCAGATACTTAAGATCAGGAGTGTGCACATATTTGGAGCACTATATGGCAGCAGTTTTGCAAGAACGTTATCAATTTACTAGAGCACTAGACGGCAGCACTATTTCCTGCAATCTAGTACTCCAGATACCTACCTAGAAAACAAAATACCATGTGAACAAAGACAATTTGATAACAGAAGTACATTTTAAACTAATAGTATGCTCTGTCTAAATCACAAAAGACATATTTGGGTTATGTAATAAGTAATACATTTTTGGATATTCATTTTTAAATGATAGGAAAAGGGGTGTAGTTTTGTTCTTCGGGGTATCATTAATGCCTAGAAATCAATAACTACAATGTTTTGAATGTTCAAACATTTCCACATACTCCATAACTTCAGAGCTCTTTGAGGAGCCCTGGTTTTCCTGTTTAAAGTGAAGGTCAATTTTGACAAATTAGTGCCCGGTTTTTAATAATCCTATTAAAAACAAGGGCACTTTAATTCATCAAAATTGACATTCAAAGCGTTTTCTTCAAAAACGTACCTTTTAATCCTGAAAGCTGCTCCATCGATTTCCCCGGCCGTCGGAAGCCTCTGCTTATGTCAGAAATTATGAATCCGGCTTCCTCCAATCACGGCGTTCTCCCCGAGGGATCATGGCCTGAGGGAACGCCATGATTGGATGAAGCCGGGTTTGTCATTTTGGACCCGCGAAGAGGGCTTGCGACGGGCGGAAGAAGAGCTGCAGCAGCTCTTAGGATTAAAAAGTAAGTTTTTGAAGAAAACGCTTGAAATGTTAATTTTGATGAATTAAAGTGCCCTTGTTTTTTATAGGATTATTAAAAACCGGGCACTAATTCGTCAAAATTGACCTTCACTTTAAGTCATAGCTATTTAGCCAAGCTACTGGTGTATAATTGAACTAGAATTATTAGTTCAGACCGTGTGAATTTGTTTTAGTGATGTGGAAAGATTCAGCCCAGTGAGAAAAATCTTAGTTTTTTGCAAAGTGGGGGCTGGCGGTTTAGGAGTTAATAGGTTTATTTAGTGGCGGTGATGTGGGAGGCCAGAGGTTTAGGGGTTAATAACTTTATTAAATGGCGATTTCGAGGAGCAGCGGAATAGGGGTTAATATCTTTATTATAGTGTGGGCGATGTTGGGGTGTGGGGGAATAGGGGTTAATAACTTTATTATAGTGGCAGCGATGTCGGGGGAGCGGCAGAATAGGGGTTAATAAATTGAATTAGTGGCAGCGATGTCGGGAGCGGCAGATTAGGGGTTAATAAGTTTAATTTAGTGTTTGCTATGCGGGAGGGCCTCGGTTTAAGTGTTAATAGGTAGTTTATTGGTGTTAGAGTACTTTGTAACAGTTTAGTTATGAGTTTTGTGTAACATTTTTGTTGCGCAAAACTCATAACTACTGGTTTCAGATTGCAGAATGGATCGTGTCGTTATAGGCTGTAACGCAAGCATTTTAGCCTCACCGCACAACTTGTAATACTGGCGCTATGGAAATCCCACGCAAAAACGTCATTTTTTTCAGTGCGGGATTGACGTTGCGTTACAGGCTAAAATGCTTGCGGTATAGCTATACCGACAACACTCGTAATGGCTGTGTTCTGTTTTTTTTAAGCTGAAATTGCCCTTTTTTAGCGTTAAAACCAGTACGCAAAACTTGTAATCTAGGTGTTTGTGTTTTACAGATTCTATTTCTTTTTATATACTATTAATGTCATAACCCCTGTCCGTAAATTAATTTTTTTAGATTTTCTGATTGACTCAAGAAGTCTCTTTCTTGTGTACAATTTTTCTTTATTCTTAGGAGCTGACCCTTAGATATATTCTTTTTCCACTTAGTTAAATGTCAACTGTCTGCATGGATATAGTTGTTACTGTCCGCCTTTTTGAAATGTGTCTTTGTATTGAACCTATTTTCTTCTATAAATACTTCATACTTCTAGATCCAGGAAAACTACTTTGTCTTTGTTTATTTCATATGTGAACTTTTTATTTTTATCATTGTCATTCATTTTATTATAAAATATTTTGAACTACTCTTTTTCCCTTTTCCAGATCATGAATATATCGTCTATATATCTTTTTAAGCAAACCAGGCTCGCTCCAGGCAATGCATTCATGATAAATTCATTTTCCCAATGACCCATGAATAGATTAGCATAGCTTGGAGCGAACCTGGTCCCCATGGCCGTGCCACAGATTTCATCGTAGAAATTGTCTTCAAAATGAAAATAGTTACGTGTTAGATTTTATGTTAGAAAGTATAAAGTTTATTCTATCTGGACTGTACTCATTTCTTCATCCAAGGATAAGTATTGTTGAACTGCATATAATCCATCTGTGTGTTTAATGCAGGTATATAAAGAAGTCACATCAAACGTTATGAGCCACATATCTTTGTTCCATTCTAGATTATCCAATTTTTTTATTAAATGTATAGAGTCTTTTAGATAGCTGTCTAGGGTACCTACATATTTTTACAAATATATATCAACATACTGGGATAGATTCGATGTTAAAGGGACACTGAACCCAAATTTGTTTTATGATTCAGATAGAGCATGACATTTTAAGCAACTTTCTAATTTACTCCTATTATCAATTTTTCTTCGTTCTCTTGCTATCTTTATTTTAAAAGCAGGAATGTAAATCTTAGCAGCCAGCCCATTCTAGGTTCAGCACCATGGATAACGCTTGCTTATTGGAGGCTTACATTTACCCAACAATAAGCAAGCATAACCCAGGTTCTCAACCAAAAATGGGCCGGCTCCTATGCATCACATTCTTTTTTTAAAAAATAAAAATAGCAAGAGAACGAAGAAAAATTGATAATAGGAGTAAATTAGAAAGTCGCTTAAAATTGCATGCTCTATCTGAATCATGAAAGTAAAAATTTGGGTTTAGTGTCCCTTTAAAGAGTCGCTCTCAGAGACAATTAAACGACATGGTGGATTTGTTACAGATTTATGTATTTTGGCAGTATGTGTAAAATAACGGAATTTTAGGAAATTCAGATAATAGATAATTATATTCATAATCTGTTAGTACTTCCTTATTTTTGGCTTCTGTGGGGATCATTTTAAGTTCTTTGTATTTTTATCTTCGATTAGGTCCCTTGCAGATTTTCATATAATAATCTTTATTGAGGGGGAGAGGGGAGAGAGCGCAAAAGAGAGAGGTGGAGATAGAGAGAGCGCAAAAGAGAGGGAAGAGAGAGAGCGCAAAAGAGAGGGGGGGAGAGAGAGCGCAAAAGAGAGGGGGGGAGAGAGAGCGCAAAAGAGAGGGGGAGGGAGAGAGAGCGCAAAAGAGAGGGGGAAGGAGAGAGCGCAAAAGAGAGGGGGATAGAGAGCGCAAAAGAGAGGGGGATAGAGAGAGCAAAAGAGGGGGAGAGAGAGAGAGAGAGCAAAAGAGAGGGGGAGAGAGAGTGCAAAAGAGGAGGGAGAGAGCGCAAAAGAGAGGGGGGGAGAGAGTGCAAAAGAGGGGGGAGAGACAGCAAAAGAGGGGGGAGAGACAGCAAAAGAGAGGGGGCAGAGAGAGCAAAAGAGAGGTGGGGGAGAGAGCAAAAGAGAGCTGAGCGAGAGAGCAAAAGAGGGGGAAAGAGCAAAAGAGGGGGGAAAGAGAGAGCTAAAGAGAGGGGGAGCTAGAGAGAGAGAGCAAAAGAGAGGGGGGAGAGAGAGCAAAAGAGAGGGGGGAGAGAGAGCGCAAAAGAGAGGAGGGGGGAGAGCGCAAAAGAGAGTGGGGGGGAGAGCGCAAAAGAGAGGGGGGAGAGAGGGGGAAAGAGTGCAAAAGATGGGGGATCATTTTAAGTTCTTTGTATTTTTATCTTCGATTAGGTCCCTTGCATATTTTCATATAATAATCTTTATTGAGGGGGAGAGGGGAGAGAGCGCAAAAGAGAGAGGTGGATATAGAGAGAGCGCAAAAGAGAGGGCAAAAGAGAGAGAGGGCAAAAGAGAGGGGGGAGAGAGAGCGCAAAAGAGAGGGGGAGGGAGAGAGAGCGCAAAAGAGAGGGGGAAGGAGAGAGCGCAAAAGAGAGGGGGAGGAAGAGAGAGTGCAAAAGAGAGGGGGAGGGGAGAGAGCGCAAAAGAGAGGGGGAGAGAGAGAGCGCAAAAGAGAGGGGGATAGAGAGAGCAAAAGAGGGGGAGAGAGAGAGCGCAAAAGAGAGGGGGAGGGAGAGAGAGCGCAAAAGAGAGGGGGAAGGAGAGAGCGCAAAAGAGAGGGGGAGGGAGAGAGAGTGCAAAAGAGAGGGGGAGGGGAGAGCGCGCAAAAGAGAGGGGGAGAGAGAGAGCGCAAAAGAGAGGGGGATAGAGAGAGCAAAAGAGGGGGAGAGAGAGAAAGCAAAAGAGAGGGGGAGAGAGAGAGCGCAAAAGAGAGGGAGAGAGAGAGCAAAAGAGAGGGGGGAGAGAGAGAGTGCAAAAGAGGAGGGAGAGAGCGCAAAAGAGAGGGGGGAGAGAGTGCAAAAGAGGGGGGAGAGACAGTAAAAGAGGGGGGAGAGACAGCAAAAGAGGTTGGAGAGACAGCAAAAGAGAGGGGGCAGAGAGAGCAAAAGAGAGGTGGGGGAGAGAGCAAAAGAGAGGTGAGGGAGAGAGCAAAAGAGGGGGAAAGAGCAAAAGAGGGGGGAAAGAGAGAGCAAAAGAGAGGGTAGAGAGAGAGCAAAAGAGAGGGGGAGCTAGAGAGAGTGAGAGCAAAAGAGAGGGGGGAGAGAGCAAGAGAGGGGGGGGAGAGAGAGCGCAAAAGAGAGGAGGAGAGAGCGCGCAAAAGAGAGGGGGAGAGAGAGAGCGCAAAAGAGAGGGGGATAGAGAGAGCAAAAGAGGGGGAGAGAGAGAAAGCAAAAGAGAGGGGGAGAGAGAGAGCGCAAAAGAGAGGGAGAGAGAGAGCAAAAGAGAGGGGGGGAGAGAGAGAGTGCAAAAGAGGAGGGAGAGAGCGCAAAAGAGAGGGGGGAGAGAGTGCAAAAGAGGGGGGAGAGACAGTAAAAGAGGGGGGAGAGACAGCAAAAGAGGTTGGAGAGACAGCAAAAGAGAGGGGGCAGAGAGAGCAAAAGAGAGGTGGGGGAGAGAGCAAAAGAGAGGTGAGGGAGAGAGCAAAAGAGGGGGAAAGAGAGAGCAAAAGAGAGGGTAGAGAGAGAGCAAAAGAGAGGGGGAGCTAGAGAGAGTGAGAGCAAAAGAGAGGGGGGAGAGAGCAAGAGAGGGGGGGGGGAGAGAGAGCGCAAAAGAGAGGAGGGGGGAGAGCGCAAAAGAGAGGGGGAGAGAGAGCAAAAGAGAGGGGGAAAGAGTGCAAAAGAGAGGAGGAAGATAGTGAAAAAGAGGGGGGAAAGAGAGGGGGGAGAGAAAGCAAAAGAGGGGGGGAGAGAGGGGGGAGAGCGCAAAAGAGAGGGGGGAGAGAGTGAGAGCGCAAAAGAAAGGGGGAGGGAGAGAGAACGCAAAAGAGAAGGGGGAGGGAGAGAGAACGCAAAAGAGAAGGGGAGAGAGAGAGTGCAAAAGAGAGGGGGGAGAGAGCGCAAAATAGAGGGGGAGAGAGAGAGAGAGAGTGCAAAAGAGTGGAGGGAGAGAGCGCAAAAGAGAGCAGGGAGAGAGTGCAAAAGACGGTTAATAGAGAGAGCAAAAGAGAGGGGGGAGAGAGCGCAAAAGAGAGGGGGAGAGAGGGAGCAAAAAAGAGGGGAAAGAGCAAAAGAGAGGGGAGAGCAAAAGAAATGGGGGAGAGAGAGCACAAAAGAGAGGGGGAGAGAGCAAAAGAAGAGGGGGAGGGAGAGAGAGCAAGGGGTGGGACCGCTTTACTGCAAAAAATGGCGCGTGTGAACGGCCTTTAGGACTAGTTATTAATAAAGGGCTAATTAGCGATTGATTTTTCAATTACAGTTTCCTCTGTTTTTATTTGTCTAAACTGAACATAGATTACCATATATCAATTGGGCTATTTAGTGTTATATTCATATCACTGTCTGTCTGCAGGGTTATTAATAGTAATCCGTATCTGAACGCCTGTAACATATTGTAAGCTGTCTATATTATTCGCTGTCTTGTGCGTACGTACCATGTATTTATTTTGTTGGCATATTGCTGAATGCGCTCACACTTGATATGGTTGACAGTCCATATAGTCGTTGGTGTTTGACTCTTTTCACTTCCTTTCTATAGTTTTGATCTCTAATTAATCTTTTATTATAGTATGCCTGTCACATCACAAGCAGAACAGCGCGGGGGCTGGTGCCCCGCTTGTACTGCTTAAAGGGTGGGCCTGGTACACCTCCCTTAAGCAGAAGACTAAAGATGTATTTTCTTCAGTGCAGTAATGTCTGGGTTTTAAAAAACAAAACAAAAAAAAATATATACTTAGAAACATGAAACCACATTTTTCTTTCACAATTCAGATAGAGAATACAATTTTAAACAACTTTCCAATTTAGTTCTATTATTTAATTTGCTTCCTTCTTTTGTTATTCTTTGCTGAAAGCTTTATCTAGGAAAGCTCAGGAGCAGCAAAGAACCTATGTTCTAGCTGCTGATTGGTGGTTGCATATATATACCGATTGTGATTGGCACATCCATGTGTTCAGTCAGCAACCAATAGTACATTGCTGCTCATTCAACCAGGCATACCAAGAGAACAAAGAATATTTGATAATAGGAGCAAATTAGAAAGTTGATTAAAATTGCATGCTCTATCTTAATCATGAAAGAACAAATATGGGTTTCATGTCCCTTTTAATTTACTTTTTAATAGAGATGAATAGGCTCCACACATGGTGCTTGAAACTCATTTTCTGGTGTTTGTTTTCTTCATGCTCTGAATATGAAGATGACTTGTTAGATCTTTCATGTGCAACAAACTTCCCATCACTGCTGTAATAGATTCATTCCTGCACTCCCACACCCACCTCATATTAACTCTCTGGTTGTCAGACTTCTTGTTGCAACCCATCTCCAACAGCCAAAGCTTTAAAGGCATCTGTTAATAGAAATGTCTTTCATCTGTATTGCAGAGCAGAATTTAAAGGGACATGAAACCCAAACCTTTCCTTTCATGATTTAGGTGGAGCATACAATTTTGAACAACTTTCCAGTTTACATCTATTATTATTTTTTTTTCATTCTCTTGGTATTATTTGTTGAAGGAGCAACAATGCGCTACTGGTTTCTAACTGAACACATGAGCCAATGACAATCGCTATATATATATGCAGTCACCAATCAGCAGCTAGAACCTAGGCTGAGCTTTCCTAGATAAACTTTTCAGCAAAGGATAGAGAAGGAAGCAAATTAAGAAATAGAAGTAAATTGAAAAGTTGTTTAAAATTGTATGTTCTGTCTTAATCATGAATGCCAAATTATGGCTTTATTGTCCCTTCAAACAGAGTAGGATCATGTGACAGTCATCAGCCAATCAGTGTCTCATATGCATATATGAGCTGTGCACTGTTATATATGCACAGGAGGTGCTGATATCTCAAAATGTGCCCATAAGTTGAGTATGCTCCTCCAAGAATGAACAGTTCTCTCTTTACAACTGCTTGTACTAAAAGATAAAAGGCTTCTGTCTGACTCCAACTACTAAACAAATTACTTCCCCAAGTATATGAGGTGAGATAAAGATCTGAAGTATGATGAGGAAAGTGTTACACATTGTTGCAAATACTGCTCTAGGCCTGGGAATGGACAAAACGTCTAACTTAGAATTTAAGCATTCAATCACCAAAGATGTATATTCAGTTTTTTTTACATACAGCCACATTATTTTAGCTGTGAAATCCATGAAAATATTTTTGGGGATTTTTTTTTAGAAAAAATACTAATTTCTGCTGCTAGGAGACATGGTGTCTTGGACACAGCATTGATATGCTTCATATCTTCCAGACTAATTCTCTGGTTACACATTGGGCTTGATTTATCAAAGCCCTACGGCTGCAAGCAGTGGCGTAGCGTGGGGGGGGGGGCACAGGGGCGGTTGCCCCGGGCGCATAATTCTGAGGGGCGCTTCCAGCCTCAACTTAGCAAAGGGAAGAAGGGAGGCTAAAAAATCTGACAGGTGCCCAACTCTGTTCTGCAAACCGTCAGGAATGTGGTGATGTCACGTCACGTTTGCACATTCCGTCGGGTTGCAGATTTTGATGTCTCGAGAGACTGAGGAATTTGAAGTGACTGGGAAGTGTGAACTGAAGTGTTATCCGGACCATTACCTGCTACGTCACTTTGTCCATCCCATCCCTAGCGCGCAGGTCAGGAGGGAAGAAGAAGAAGAGCAGCAGAGTCAGACTGTCAAGCGCGCCGCGACTAAGGTAAGGTATCAGGACCAGACTTACTTATAGCTCTGCTTTTGCCTGATACTAGCAACGCGCAAAATGCAACTTAATTATGGTTATATTATAACCCAACAAGTAAGTTCCCTTCCAACAAAGGACCCAGAGCGAGCTAGAATGCCATGCATTGCCCGGGGCACTTTTTAAGGATCTCTAAGCAGCGGGAGGGGGAGGAATCCTTAAAAATTGCAATAAATCTCTTTCAAATCCACCTACCCGTGGCACTGGTGGCAGCATGGCTGGGCTCTGCCTTTCTGTTAACCCCAGTTACCTAGTTAGTGGGAATGTGGGATGGTGGGGTGATCAGAGACCATACTTTCATGTTTGACCGGTTTACAACTTACGCCATCTTGTCCTTGCACAAAAAAAAGTATATTTGTGACAAAAATGAGACCTTGTTTCATGTATTTGGTTTTTTCCCCTCCATGATCTTCCCAGGGCATAAGTAGATTTAGGGATTTGTGTGCTGCCTGGCACCAGGATTGTGCTGCTCACCAGGCATTTCACTGTGTTTGTCTCCTAATCATAGGAGTCCTATGAATTCACCATCTTGAATCTATTTCTTGCTGGACTCCTGAGGTGTGGACTTTTACCGATTTTTAGGGTGTGGGTGCTCATTGCCTTTTTTATATACATTAAACCCACCCTTACTGCATTTAAAGTAAAAAAAAATAACTATAATTTGTGTTGGTAAATAAATTTAACAGCACCCCCTAAACACCATACACCCTCCCCCCATATATGTATGTAATGCTGGGTTGTCTGTCCCATGCCCCTTTTATATTGATTACTTACAATTGTTATATTTATTAAGGTAGAATATATACCCCACTTTTATATGTCATTGGCACTCAAAAGACAGTCTGCCCAGCAGGGACAACCTTATGTAACAGCTGCCAACCTGTGTGTCCCCTTTTCCTCTTTTTAACGACTTACCAAAAACCTATTGCACCACATATACAATATGGGGTGCTACAATGTGGGGGTGGGTGCACCCTGTGGTCTGCAGTATTTGTACCATGAAGTTTCACAGATCAGGGCGTCGCCACCAGATGGGGGTTAAAGGGGGCTTTCCCCCATGTGTAAAACTAGTATAAATCTTAAAATGTAATATTGTATATATTTGCCCAGCTCTGGAGAGCTACAGGCTCCTAGATTCAAAGCAAATTTACCAATCCCATTCCCTTCTGTACTGGTGGAAGAGACTCCGTCAGTGCTAATGGGTTAGGGGGGGCGCAATACTTGCCTTGCCCTGAGCGCTGACAACCCACGCTACGCCACTGGCTGCAAATTCTCACAAGAACTTGCTCGCCGTAATTTATCAAGCAGCGGTTACCAGACCGCCGCTTCCCTAACCTATTCGCCACCACTAAGGTGGCGAAATTCAATCTCCATTGTCGATTCTGACCGAGGAGATTGACAGCTCCTGCCCACGCGTAAATGGGCAGGGGGCAGATTGCACACGAGAGCAAAATTGCGCGTGTACAATGGTGATTACCTGTGGTTAATTTCGCCCCGCCACAGGCGAACTGAGGCGTTCAGGGGCTTTGATAAATCTAGCCCTAAGTACTCAAAAATTCTGCATGCTCCTTAGCATTTCTGGATATGCTCTTTAACAATTACCAAGGGAGCAAATTACATTTGATAACAGAATTAAATTAGTCAATTATTTCTATTTTTTAAATTGCATGCTCTATTTGATTTGTGAAAGTTTAATTTTTAATTTCTGTAGGTCACATACACCCACTTCAGAAAGTCACCAAGAGCAAAATATACAAGTTGTATCCCTTGTATATTTATCACAGGTCGCTATCTGGCATTTACTTTTGTCTGCATCTTTATTTTCTCTATCACTGCATTCAGAGGGGGTTGGTAAATAAAAACACATGTTCATTAAGTTCAGAAACATAGCTCAGCTGACCACATCCTGCAGATCGATTGATATTATGTTTTTTTTTTAAGTTTAATGTTAAATCTACAGCTGGCAATTGAAAAACAGATGTTTTGCTTGAGTAGTGCACATCGTTAGTGTCAGCTAGTCTGATTTCAAATTGTATTTAACATGCGATTTTTGATGTGTGTAATTTTATAAATATAAAATATAGCTGTTCTATTGTGGTTAATTAGCTTGTTTTCAAGTGATACATTTGTCTGCTGAAATCCCGTAGGGTTGTTTGTTTTTAGAAATTAATTTGTATTTATATTTTGAATAATGTCACTAGTTGATGAAATCTTTCAGAATCTGGTTTGGGAAAAAGATAAACTGCTTAATAACCATTTGGTGACTGCGCCATTTGGTGGCGTTAAAGATTTCTTGCGAAGTCTGCACCTCATTATGTTTTTGCCAACAGGGGGACAATGACATCTAAATGATGAATTGATTGTCTCATTCTATTTTATTAACCCTGGAACGTTCTGAAACACATGCAGGTTTCTCTATAATTTCAGGCTTCAAAGCCTTATCACATGCAGACTGAAGTAAGTGAATCATGTGTAGTCCTAATCACATCTCTGAGCTGCAGGGCTTTGTTATTCACAAGCACCAGGGCAGCCATCCATGCAGATGCAAAAGACTGCACTTGTAAACATGATGAGTATCTCTTTCCAGCTGATGTGACAATTGAAAAAGGGCTGTTAAAGGGACACTGAACCCAATTCTTTTCTTTCGTGATTCAGATAGAGCACTTTCTAATTTACTCTAATTTTTCGTTCTTACACAGCCATTAATGTCTAAACCATTGGCAACAAAAGTGAGTACACACCTAAGTGGAAATGTCCAAATTGAGCCCAAAGTGTCAATATTTTGTGTGGCCACCATTATTTTCCAGCACTGCCTTTAACCCTCTTGGGCATGGAGTTCACCAGAGCTTCACAGGTTGCCACTGGAGTCCTCTACCACTTCTTCCTGATGACATCACAGAGCTGGTGGATGTTAGAGACCTTGCGCTCCCCCACCTTCCGATTGAGGATGCCCCACAGATGCTCAATAAGGTTTAGGTCTGGAGACATGCTTGGCCAGTCCATCACCTTTACCCTCAGCTTCTTTAGCAAGGCAGTGGTCGTCTTTCAGGTGTGTTTGGGGTTGTTATCATGTTGGAATACTGCCCTGCGGCCCAGTCTCCAAAGGGAGGGGATCATGCTCTGCTTCAGTATGTCACAGTACATGTTGGATTTCATGGTTCCCTCAATGAATTGTAGCACCCCAGTGCCGGCAGCACTCATGCAGACCCAGACCATGACACTCCCACCACCATGCTTGACTGTAGGCAAGACACACTTGTCTTTGTACTCCTCACCTGGTTGCCGCAACACACGCTTGACACCATCTAAACCAAAAAAGTTTATCTTGGTCTCATCGGACCACAGGGCATGGTTCCAGTAATCCATGTCCTTAGTCTGCTTGTCTTCAGCAAACTGTTTGCGGGCCTTCTTATGCATCATCTTTAGAAGAGGCTTCCTTCTGGGACGACAGCCATGCAGACGAATTTGATGCAGTGTGCAGCGTATGGGGTGGGCACAGACAGGCTGACCCCTCCAACCTCTGGAGCAATGCTGGCAGCATTCATTCGTATATTTCCCAAAGACAACCTCTGGATATGACGCTGAGCACGTGCACGTAACTTCTTTGCTTGACCATGCCGAGGCATGTTCTGAGTGAAACCGCTGTATGCTCTTGCCCACCATGCTGCAGCTCAGTTTCAGGGTCTTGGCAATCTTCTTATAGCCTAGGCCATCTTTATGTAGAGCAACAATTCTTTTTTTCAGATCCTCAGAGAGTTCTTTGCCATGAGGTGCCATGTTGAACTTCCAGTGACCAGTATGAGAGAGTGTGAGAGCGATAACACCAAATTTAACACACCTGCTCCTCATTTACACCTGAGACCTTGTGACACTAACGAGTCACATGACACCGGGGAGGGAAAATTGACAATTTGGACATTTCCACTGAGGGGTGTACTCACTTTTGTTGCCAATGGTTTAGATATTAATGGCTGTGTTACACTGTTATACAGGCTGTACACTCAGTACTTTACATTGTAGCAAAGTGTAATTTCTTTTGTGTTGTCACATGAAAAGATATAATAAAATATTTATAAAAATGTGAGGGGTGTACTCACTATTGTGAGATACTGTGTGTGTGTGTGTGTATATATATATATATATATATATACACACACACTATATATATATATATATATATATATATATATATATATATATATATGAGACGGAAAGCGGAAATATACAGAGGCGCTAGGCAGAGGGGGTCACTGAAGAAGAAGGAGTTATTGTTATAACCTTTGAAACGCGTTAGACTTCACCAAATAGAAACGGACTGATCTTACATACCAGATACCCTGGTGTACTCTGTTTTATTGATAAGACTTTCACTTATCCACTGGCTACATTTGTTTGTAGCTATTTGTGGCTACATTGGTTTGTGGCTTTTTGTGGCTATTTTCTAACATCGGATTGCAAACAGTGCTGAAATTGGATTGCACTTGATGTGTGCGCTTTTACTGCTGTATAATACCTCATACCTGTGAGGATTTTTGATGTAAGCAGGCATTTTTAGGAGTGAATGTATGTGAATAAAGTGTATGGTTTTTAAACGATATCACACTATTTTGGCCTTTCTTTCTTTCACATATATTGCCGGTACTTCTACACTATCCTGAGAGGATCCATACTGAAAGAGGCCGAGGGAAAAGGTGTATTAACCTCCTGAAGTTTCACCCATACCCAGGAAAACAGAAGGAAAAAGGCAAGCTTGCTGTATGAAGTTTCTCCAATATCCCAAGGGGTTAAGCCTAATCTACTGAGAGGGACTCCCTGATGTGCTGATCACTTACCTCATACGATTGAGGTTCTTTCTTGTAAGTCTGTACTTCACTAATACCTCAAGTCTGGAATTATCTAACCATTTTTATATATATCAAATAAGTGTTTAAGCATTTGGGACATCTAGAGAACATTATTCCACATACCTAATGGTGATTTATTTGCTGTGTACTTTGTCATTTGCCTCGCTATTTTCTCACACTTATTGAATGTGCTAACTATATCTTTATACAACCAGCGCTACCTTATCCCTTTGCACGTGCTCTTGTTCTTTCCATATATATATATATATATATATAAGTGAATGAAGAAAGTTTCAATAAGCTTTACTGTGTGATATTTCGAGGCTTTCACCCCTTCCTCAGACAAAAAAATTAAACAATATATAGACATACATAAGCCACTCCCCTCAGTGCACCACCAATAACATGTGAGCCTGTATCCATTGCAATCAATTTGTTAGTTAACCTTTAACCATATGCTGATTTCCTAATTTCCTCATATGTCACTAGGATACAGTTTAATACACCAACAGATACAGAATGTGGCATCATATATACATAAGTGTAACGATTATAAAGTGTACAATGTTTTAATTATTGCTTAATATATAAACAGGATTAGCCCTGTAGTCACTGATGCTAAACAGAGAGTATATATGTTTTAACATTGTGTATAGACATATTGATGTACATTATAATCCCCAACTCCGTGTGTATACTATAAACTCATAATTGGGATACCTGAAATGCATTGCAGTAACAATGTGTGAGAAGCCCAGGATGCCATCCATATCTAATGCAGGGAAACCTTGCTAGCTGTGTTTGCAGGCAGAAGGGGTTGTGGCTTAGCCGGCGTGTACCACTTAACGTCCCGCGGGCCAACCAATAGCAGAGTAGTAAGGGAAACCCTACAGTAAACCTAGTGTAGTGTGAGTAAAAGTGGGCTGACATCTGACTAGGATCCCTTACTCTACAAGAGCTTATATTACCTTACTTAGTGGATATAGGACATGGAGAGATGGAAAATATCAATAATTATATTTTGTATAACTATACATAGTCTAAGGATAATACCTAACATGGTCTGCGTGTAAATGTCTATTTGGCCCTTAAAAACTCATATGCACGTATGTTTAAATATAAATGTTTAAATATCATAATAGACACAGGTATAATGCCTAGTAACTACACACAAAAATTGGTAATACCAATATACAATCAAGCATAATATAATGTTAGGGGGAAGCAGAAAGATCGATAATAAGTTAATTTGAAAGTATGTATGAACTTGCTGAAAAAAAAAACTCATAAAAATACATCTGCCTTATCTTATGGAACTAAATCAAACCTCACATTGTACATCCTATAGTATCACTAAGAGGACCTGTGAAAAATACACAAACTGGCCAAAATACTAAAAATAGCAATAATTGCAATACAATTTAAGCAGTCATATTAGAGCTGCCAAATGTGCAAGCAGTGTCTCTGTACATTAAATGTTGATTACAAACAATCGGCTAGATTACGAGTCTTGCGTTATGAGTAAACAATCTGCGTTAAGACTCATTACGCTGCTTTTTTACTACTGCTATTACGAGTCTTGCAGATTTAGGGGCATCGCACACTTTTTTGGCCTTACCGCAAATCAACTTACGAAAATTGTGTATAGTCTTTTTTTCTATGGGACTTCCATAGTGCCGGTATTACAAGCTTTTCCTGGGAGGCCAAAAAGTGAGCAGCACACCCTATCCCGTCAAGATTTGTAACGCATTCTAAAGTCAGTAGTTGAGTTTTACAGTACAAAGCTGTAGCATAAAACTCATAACTAAAGTGCTAAAAAGTACACTAACACCCATAAACTACCTATTAACCCCTAAACCGAGGCCCTCCCGCATTGCAAACACTAAAATAAAATTATTACCCCTAATCTGCCAATCCGGACATCGCCGCCACTATAATAAACAAAACCGCTGTACTCCCGCCTCGCAAACATCAGTTAAATAATATTAACCCCTAATCTGTTGTCCCTAACATCGCCGCCACTATACTATATTTATGAACCCCTAAACCTAAGTCTAACCCTAACACCCCCTAACTTAAATATAATTAAAATAAATCTAAATAAAAATTACTATCATTGCCTAAATAATTCCTATTTAAAACTAAATACTTACCTATATAATAAACCCTAAGATAGCTACAATATAACTAATAGTTACATTGTATCTAGCTTAGGGTTTATTTTTATTTTACAAGCAAGTTTGTATTTATTTTTAACTAGGTAGAATAGTTACTATATAGTTATTAATTTACCTGTAAAATAAAACCTAACCTAAGTTACACTAACACCTAACACTACACTACAATTAAATAAATTACCTAAATTAAATACAATTAAATAAATTAAATACAATTAGCTAAATTACAAAAAAACACAAACACTAAATTACAGAAAATAAAAAACAAATTACAAGATATTTAAACTAATTACACCTAATCTAATAGCCCTATCAAAATAAAAAAGCCCCCCAAAATAAAAAAAACTCTAGCCTAAACTAAACTACCAATAGCCCTTAAAAGGGCCTTTTG